>NC_083465.1:29556958-29561958 GCF_030014155.1 Tachysurus vachellii
AAAACATGCATCATTGTCAATCTAAATACTCCTTCCATCCTGCGCGGTAAATAAAAGCTCCCGGGCCTCGAGTGTGTGTCCAATTTAATTACCATTACTGGGTTTGATCTTATTTGATGTGCATCCTACAAGTCCTTTATTTAAAGGCCGTGTAATCCAGCAGAGATTTGATGGAGCCCTTTGGAGAGAAAGGTGTGATGTATACTGTAGGTGCACGGATACACGGGTTAGTGCTCCAGCTGTGAGGGAATGTGCTGCGTTAGTGTATGTATATTTATATAAAACACCTTTGAAGGGTATTTAACGCACTGAAAAGGCAGATGTCACCGAACAGGTGGGTGGCGTGGGTGGATATTATCTGTAACACGCAGCTCAGACGGATGTTTTATGATAAAACGAGCCGCGGATCGTATCCGAGAGGTTACATTTCACTCGCGCTGTGCTTTTAGATGCCATAAATAAAGTGGATGATATTAAGAGGAAAGAGCTTTAAAAGCGCACGGCGTTACGGCGGAGCCGCGCGCCGGCGTGACTGACAGCTGGATCAGGACCCGTTAGAAAACCGTAATATGGTTAAAACAGCTTTTTTTTGTTTTGTTTATTTCCCACCCTCCCCTGTCTAATGCAACAGCATCCTGCGCCATCATTACAACTCTCCAGACAGTCATCAGCGCTGGGAGGAAAAGTTGGCAGTGTGGGGAAATTAGATTGCCTAGCTTTCTCTCCTCCTGCACTCTCCCTCTCTTAGTCTCTCTCTCTTTCTCCTCTCTATTTTTTATCTTTTTTTTGGAAAGGGAGGGGAGGCTAAATACCTGATTATCCTACATTTAGGAGCGTGGGGGGAAAAAGCAGGCGGATTGTAATCAATCCTTTTAAAAATCACAGCGTGCGCGCCGCTCCTCTCCTCTCCGGCAGGATAAATGTGACACGGGGGCCTCCAATTCCTCTCCCTGATGAATCACTCTCCGCTTAATGATTACGGGAATTGTCATCGACTGATCATCAGTCTCCATTTGTTTCAAATCAACGTCAGGAGTTTGTAGGGTTCACACGAGAGTGTGTGTGTGTGTGTGTGTGAGTGTGTGTGTGTGTGTGTGCTTTCACCATCTCTAGATTGCGTGTCCTCATCTACAGCACTCTACACAGAGGTCATGTATCATACGTGTGTGTGTGTGTGAGAGAGAGAGAGAGAGAGAGAGAGAGAGAGATGTAAGAAGAAGACTCCTAATGCATGCGGTTTTTGGGGTATTTCCGTTTTTGTTGCCCTGCTGGTGGCCTCATGTCGACCTCGTCAGCAAACACAAGCTGTTCATCACTCCATGATGTGCTCACGTCCCCCAACTCTGCTCTATATATATATATATATATATATATAGGGGTCACGGTGGCTTAGTGGTTATCACGTTCGCCTCACACCTCCAGGGTTGGGGGTTCGATTCCCACCTCCACCTTGTGTGTGTGGAGTTTGCATGTTTTCCCCGTGCCTCGGGGGTTTCCTCCGGGTACTCCGGTTTCCTCCCCCGGTCCAAAGACATGCATGGTAGGTTGATTGGCATCTCTGGAAAATTGTCCGTAGTGTGTGATTGCGTGAGTGAATGAGAGTGTGTGTGTGTGCCCTGCGATGGGTTGGCACTCCGTCCAGGGTGTATCCTGCCTTGATGCCCGATGACGCCTGAGATAGGCACAGGCTCCCCGTGACCCGAGGTAGTTCGGATAAGAGGTAGAAGATGAATGAATGAATGAATATATAAATATATATATATATGTATGTATGGATTCAGTATGGATTCAATAATATTAATTATATACTGTATATAATTAATATTATTGAATCCATACTGCTCTGAATTAACGCGCGTCTGAGCTACAGGAATTTAACGGTGATAATAAGGGGCGTGTTAAATTAACATCAAACGCTGAAACTAGAAAGCAGACGTGTGTGTGTGTGTGTGTGTGTGTGTGTGTGTGTGTGTGTGTGTGTGTGTGTGTACACTACTGACCCATTTCCCTCACTGCTTCTTCATTGTCAGATCTACATTGCAGACGTATCTGAAATCCTCCCTGATCCATCAGTCATAAAGAATAAAGCGTGTGTGTGTGTGTGTGTGTGAGTCTCGCTGATCAAACACACCCCGTATCCGAAGGTGTTAAAGCCTCTGATCAGAGCAGAAATCACGACAGCTACACATACGTGTGTGTCTTTCAGCACAAAACACCAGATCAGACAAGTTACACACTAAAACTACACACTTTATAGGATCACACTGTTTTTACACTTTAAAGCTTCATTGACTGGAAAATATTCAACTTGTTGTTGTTTTTTTTTTCAAGCAGCCAAGTAGCAATAAGAATAAATAAGATTTAATAAGATTCAATTACGCCGTGTCAAAGAACCTCAAATTGTACGTCGTGTTCTTTTAACGTTCTGCGAAGGTTCAAGTTACTTCCCGTTTATAAGACCAAGCATAGCTGTTACCATAGAAACGCACTTTAACATATTAGAATGAATAGAAAGCTAGAAAACTAATCAGCACCTTCTGACCAATCAGCATCCAGAACCCTCTGAGATTTATACTGTATATACGGACATGGACTGATGGACAGACCGGAGGACTGATGTTGTGTGTGTGAGTCTGATCTAAAACGAGTCAGATGTCGTTCTGTCACTGTGTTTTAGACGTGTGTTTGTCCCTCTGTTGATGATCTGACACTGAATTTTAGTGTTGAAGAGAAATCTGAGCTGCTTTTTAGATGAACAAACACTCAGAGCTTCTCAGAGAACAGAAATGGGTTTGATATCAACATTTACTCTGAACATACAAACATCTGTGTGGAGAAAAAAAGTGTTTTTGTTTTTCTGGATCTTTTCTATAGATAGATAGATAGATAGATAGATAGATAGATAGATAGATAGATAGACAGATAGATAGATAGATAGATAGATAGATAGATAGATAGACAGATAGATAGATAGATAGATAGATAGATAGATAGATAGATAGATAGATAGATAGATAGATAGATAGATAGATAGATAGATAGATAGATAGATAGATAGATAGATAGATAGATAGATAGATATGGAAAGAAAGAAAGAAAGAAAGAAAGAAAAAATAATATTTAGATAGATAGATAGATAGATAGATAGATAGATAGATAGATAGATAGATAGATAGATATGGAAAGAAAGAAAGAAAGAAAGAAAGAAAGAAAGAAAGAAAGAAAGAAAGAATAATATTTAGATAGATAGATAGATAGATAGATAAATAGATAGATAGATAGATAGATAGATAGATAGATAGATAGATAGATAGATAGATAGATAGATAGATAAACAAACAAAGAAACAAATAAATAACATAAAATCTAGTAAATAATGAGTACAAACAAACATCTGTGTGGAGAAAAAAAGAAGCGTTTTTGTTTTTCTGGATCTTTTCTATAAATCTATCAGCTCTAGTATTGTAGAGAAAAACAGAAATAGTGATGAAACTCTACAAATTCTTAAAGTCCTGAGTGTCTACTTTCATATGAGCTTCATATTAACACCAGTGTGGAGTGAGACACGAGGAAGACGTTCAGTCACCAACATGGACGCTGTGATAACTGGAGGAAACAACATTTTATTGTCTTCTGGGGGAAAGAATTAAAGATAATTTAATGTATTTGAATTAAATGAAATAAAAATGTAGCAAATTATATTTATTTTTATTATTACAATTATTATATAAATTAATGTTTCAAACAATCTAGAATATTTAAAATTATATTAAATAACAAATAATGAATTGATTTTACATATAATAATAATAATAATAATAATAATAATAGTAATAAAAGAATAATAATAATAATAATAATAATAATAATAATAACAATAGTAATAAAAGAATAATAATAATAATAATAATAATAATCTAGACTACATTTTGCTAATAAAATAATAAAATAGTAATAATAATTATAATAATAGTAATAATAATAATAGTAATAATAATAATACTAATAGTAAAATAAATGATATAATAGTAATGAAATAGTAATAAAATAATAATAATAATAATAATAATAATAATAATAATAATAATAATAATAATCTAGACTACATTTTGCTAATAAAATAATAAAATAGTAATAATAATTATAATAATAGTAATAATAATAATAATAATAATAATAATAATAATAATAATAATAATAATAATAAAATCCAATAATATAATAGTAATAAAATAGTAATAAAATCATAATAATAATAATAATAATAATAATAATAATAATAATAATAATAATAATAATAATAATAATCTAGACTACATTTTGCTACACTTAGTTATTCCCTGTTTCTACTTAATCGTCATCATTTTTTGCTTCTATTTATTTAAATTATTCATCCATGTACACACAATATCCTGAAAGACGCTGCTGGACTAAATGTCTGGATTTTACAGCTTCTTCCTCATCTATAAATCTGTGTTCCAGCCTACGAGGCTCCGCTGTGGAGGAAACAGAGCTGTGAGCGTAAATCACATGATCTCAGATCGATCAAATAAATCAGAAGGAATTCTTTTTAAATACAAGGCACAATATTTACTGTATGATTATTACGTGTATATAAATATATAAATATATATATATATCTATATCTACATACCATGTCATTCTTTCACATTCTTTCTGTGGTTATTTATTCCGTCACTTCACTTTATATAAAGTTTGAAAAATAAAGTTTTCTGTTTCCCTAAAAAAAAAAAAAAAGGAGGCATCAATTTATTTCTGTTGTTGTTTTTGTTTCTGGCTCATTTCTGTCATTCTGGTCACGTTATAAATAATAAAGTATTAAAAGCGGCATGAATATTCATAAACACAATAGGTTAATAAGTAGCGCTTTCGCTTGACACAGATTTCGTTTGGCACGATGTCGAGTTGGAGCAACGCCACCGCATTGCATCATGTTTGCAGTCGAAACTTCAGAAATCTTCCCATAATTCATCGGTTCT
>NC_083465.1:29571958-29579458 GCF_030014155.1 Tachysurus vachellii
TTTAAAACAACAAAATTTAATTTAAGTTGAATTTGTACCCTGCGTTCCTCGGTCACTTACACACAGCACACTGCTTACTGGAGGGCCATTGAGGCCAAACCCCCTGCATGTACTTGCCTTCTTCCATAACATGCACAGTAACACTTTATTTTAGGGTCATTTAACTAGTTGCTTATTAGCATGAATATTAATAGAATATTGGCTATTTATTAGTACTTATTCAGCACATATTAATGCCTTATTCTGCATGACCTTATTCTCCATTCTTAATTGTACCCAATACCTAAACTTAATAACTACCTTACTAACTATTAATAAGCAGTAAATTAGAAGTGTTATGACCAAACAAAATGTTTATTTATGTTTGTATATGATATAGTTTTTATAGATTTCTATATTTCCAAATAATTCCCATAAATTCCCATAAAGTTTCCAATTTGGTATATTTCCAAAATTCCCCAGATTAAGTTCCCGTGGAAATTTCCTGGAAACTTTCCGCCCCTTTGCAACCCTAAGCATGAGTATGAGCAGTTAACACAGTATTAACACCATCCAGTTACATCACTGACAGGAGCTATATCTATATATTCAGTTCAGTTTTATTTCTATAGCGCGTTTAACCATGGACACTGTCGCAACGCTGCAAATTGTGATTGATATTTATCTCTAAAAATCAAGCCAGAGGTTATACTGAGATGATATGAGGAAGAGAAATGAGAGAGGAACCAGACCCATGAAGGAACCCATCTTCTTCTGGGTGACACCAAAAACACACCATCGAATCATTTTAGATTTACAAAAACAAATTTCCAGCTGCTAATACTGACAGAAACAGTTTAATTAATTAAATCAGCATTTCTTTGTTCTGTTTATGTTCTGTTACTCCTAATGTAGGATGTCTGATCATTAAGAAATTAAGTCTTCTTCTTCTTCTTCTTCTTCTTCTTCTTCTTCTTCTTCTTCTTCTTTTTCTTCTCCTTAATTTTTAATCTCTTGATTGCTGAGGTGTTTTTTCTTTCTTTTTTCACTGATTCTTAAATTCTTAGCACTGTTACTTTATCTAGTGTTATGTAATATTTTGTGTAGTGTGATGTGGTCTGTAGTGTAGTGTAATGTGTTGTGTAGTGTAATGTGGTGTGTATTGTAATGTGTTGTGTAGTGTAATGTGTTGTGTAGTGTAATGTGGTGTGTAGTGTAATGTGTTGTGTAGTGTAATGTGGTGTGTAGTGTAATGTGTTGTGTAGTGTAATGTGGCGTGTAGTGTAATGTGGTGTTTAGTGTAATGTAATGTGTTGTGTAGTGTAATGTGGTGTGTAGTGTAATGTGGTGTGTAGTGTAATGTGGTGTGTAGTGTAATGTGGTGTGTAATGTAATGTGGTCTGTAGTGTAATGTGTTGTGTTATGTAATGTAATGTGGTGTGTAGTGTAATGTGTTGTGTAGTGTAATGTGGCGTGTAGTGTAATGTGGTGTTTAGTGTAATGTAATGTGTTGTGTAGTGTAATGTGGTGTGTTGTGTAATGTGGCGTGTAGTGTAATGTGGTGTTTAGTGTAATGTAATGTGTTGTGTAGTGTAATGTGGTGTGTAGTGTAATGTGGTGTTTAGTGTAATGTATTGTGGTGTGTAGTGTAATGTGGTGTGTATTGTAATGTGGTGTGTAGTGTAATGTGGTGTTTAGTGTAATGTAATGTGGTGTGTAGTGTAATGTGGTGTGTATTGTAATGTGGTGTGTAGTGTAATGTGGTGTGTAGTGTAATGTGGTGTGTAGTGTAATGTGTTGTGTAGTGTAATGTGGTGTGTAGTGTAATGTGGTGTGTTATGTAATGTGGTGTGTAGTGTAATGTGGTGTTTAGTGTAATGTAATGTGGTGTGTAGTGTAATGTGGTGTGTATTGTAATGTGGTGTGTAGTGTAATGTGGTGTGTAGTGTAATGTGGTGTGTAGTGTAGTGTAATGTGGTGTGTAGTGTAATGTGGTGTGTAGTGTAATGTGGTGTGTAGTGTAATGTGGTGTGTAGTGTAATGTGGCGTGTAGTGTAATGTGGCGTGTAGTGTAATGTGTTGTGTTATGTAATGTAATGTGGTGTGTAGTGTAATGTGTTGTGTAGTGTAATGTGGCGTGTAGTGTAATGTGGCGTGTAGTGTAATGTGTTGTGTTATGTAATGTAATGTGGTGTGTAGTGTAATGTGGTGTGTAGTGTAATGTGTTGTGTATTGTAATGTGGTGTGTAGTGTAATGTGGTGTGTAGTGTAATGTGGTGTGTAGTGTAATGTGGCGTGTAGTGTAATGTGGCGTGTAGTGTAATGTGTTGTGTTATGTAATGTAATGTGGTGTGTAGTGTTATGTGGTGTGTAGTGTAATGTGGTGTGTATTGTAATGTGGTGTGTAGTGTAATGTGGTGTGTAGTGTAATGTGGTGTGTAGTGTAATGTGGCGTGTAGTGTAATGTGGCGTGTAGTGTAATGTGTTGTGTTATGTAATGTAATGTGGTGTGTAGTGTTATGTGGTGTGTAGTGTAATGTGGCGTGTAGTGTAATGTGGTCTGTAGTGTAATGTGTTGTGTAATGTAATGTGGCGTGTAGTGTAATGTGGTGTGTAGTGTAATGTGGTGTGTAGTGTAATGTGGTGTGTAGTGTAATGTGTTGTGTAATGTAATGTGGCGTGTAGTGTAATGTGGTGTGTAGTGTAATGTGGTGTGTAGTGTAATGTGTTGTGTATTGTAATGTGGTGTGTAGTGTAATGTGGCGTGTAGTGTAATGTGGTCTGTAGTGTAATGTGTTGTGTAATGTAATGTGGCGTGTAGTGTAATGTGGTGTGTAGTGTAATGTGGTGTGTAGTGTAATGTGGTCTGTAGTGTAATGTGTTGTGTAATGTAATGTGGCGTGTAGTGTAATGTGGTGTGTAGTGTAATGTGGTGTGTAGTGTAATGTGGTGTGTAGTGTAATGTGTTGTGTAATGTAATGTGGCGTGTAGTGTAATGTGGTGTGTAGTGTAATGTGGTGTGTAGTGTAATGTGTTGTGTATTGTAATGTGGTGTGTAGTGTAATGTGGCGTGTAGTGTAATGTGGTCTGTAGTGTAATGTGTTGTGTAATGTAATGTGGCGTGTAGTGTAATGTGGTGTGTAGTGTAATGTGGTGTGTAGTGTAATGTGGTCTGTAGTGTAATGTGTTGTGTAATGTAATGTGGCGTGTAGTGTAATGTGGTGTGTAGTGTAATGTGGTGTGTAGTGTAATGTGTTGTGTATTGTAATGTGGTGTGTAGTGTAATGTGTTCTGTTATGTAATGTGGTGTGTATTGTAATGTGGTGTGTAATGTAATGTGGTGTGTAGTGTAATGTGGTGTGTAGTGTAATGTGGTGTGTAGTGTAATGTGGTGTGTAGTGTAATGTGGTGTGTAATGTAATGTGGTCTCTAGTGTAATGTGGTGTGTAATGTAATGTGGTGTGTAGTGTAATGTGTTGTGTTATGTAATGTAATGTGGTGTGTAGTGTAATGTGGTGTTTAGTGTAATGTGTTGTGTTATGTAATGTGTTGTGTAGTGTAATGTGTTGTGTTATGTAATGTGGTGTGTAATGTAATGTGTTGTGTTATGTAATGTGGTGTGTAGTGTAATGTGTTGTGTTATGTATTGTGGTGTGTAATGTAATGTGTTGTGTTATGTAATGTGGTGTTTAGTGTAATGTAATGTGGTGTGTAGTGTAATGTGTTGTGTTATGTAATGTGGTGTGTAATGTAATGTGTTGTGTTATGTAATGTGGTGTGTAGTGTAATGTGGTGTGTAATGTAATGTGTTGTGTTATGTAATGTGGTGTGTAGTGTAATGTGTTGTGTTATGTATTGTGGTGTGTAATGTAATGTGTTGTGTTATGTAATGTGGTGTTTAGTGTAATGTAATGTGGTGTGTAATTGTGTGTTGTGTAAGGTAATGTGTTGTTTAGTGTCATGGTGTGTTGTGTAATGCAGTGGTGTGTTTTTAATGCTGTGTACTATAGTTTAGGTCAGTGGTATGTACAGTAATATAGTGGTATTTAATGTGTAGTGTCTTGTAAAGTAGAGTAGTGCGGTAAAGTGTAGTGTATTGTTGTGTAATGTTGTGTAACACATCATGTACAGATGGAGATTTTCTTCTTCTTCTTCTTCTTCTTCTTCTTCTTCTTCTTCTTCTTCTTCTTTCACTTTAACATTAATGAATTGCTTGTAATTATAATATCTTAATAGCTGAGGTGTTTTTCCTTTCTTTATTCCTCTGATCCTTAAACTCTTAACACTATTACTTTGTCTTAATTCGTCCTTTTTAAACGTGATGTTCTTATGAAATGTTGTCGTAAACGTTAGTGGGTTTGTTGCTCTTCTTCTCCTCCACATTCAGATGTACACACATATGAAGCTGTTATTTACTGTATCTCCTGCCGTTTATTATCACTTGACTTTTTTTATTGTTGTAATCTTCACACTTGTCAAAGTCTATGTGAAGAGAGGATCGTGAGCCGTGAACATCATATTAATATATAATTGATTTTTTACATTTAATTTAACACCCTTTACTGTTGCTAAACGCTACATAAGACAGTAGTGTTACTTTTTCACTTATTCAAGCGTAAAATTGTTGTTGATCTAATTAATAGCTTTTTGTCAGACTTGGCATCTGACATATTATCATCATACAATAGAAAAAAGAAAAAGAGTTTAAGTGATGAATTACGTGTGCAGTGTGTGGAACCCGGCAATAACAACACACAGGTGTTGTGACCTTGTACAATTTTGAATATTTTAACAACATCATTATTATTTTTTAATCAGCTGCTATAACTGACTGAGTGGAAAAGCAGTGAAATAAAGAGTAATGTTAATATTGAACTCTGATTTAGACCTGTGTGAGTTCTCTACACAACTAGAGGGTCAGGAGCAGGGGTCAGTCCTCGTACACTAACAAATCACTGATGTGTGGTCTAATGGTGTGTTGTGTAGTGTTATAGTGTGTAACGTAGTGTAGCGTAATGGTGTGCTGTGTCGTGTAGTGTAATGATGTGGTGTGTAGTGTAATGGTGTGCTGTGTAGTGTTATAGTGTGTAATGTAGTGTAGTGTAATGTTGTGGTGTGTAGTGTAATGGTGTGTAATGTAGTGTAGTGTAATGGTGTGGTGTGTAGTGTAATGGTGTGTTGTATAGTGTAGTGTAATGATGTGGTGTGTAGTGTAATGGTGTGCTGTGTAGTGTTATAGTGTGTAATGTAGTGTAGTGTAATGGTGTGGTGTGTAGTGTAATGGTGTGTTGTGTAGTGTTATAGTGTGTAACGTAGTGTAGCGTAATGGTGTGCTGTGTCGTGTAGTGTAATGATGTGGTGTGTAGTGTAATGGTGTGTTGTGTAGTGTAATGGTGTGTTGTGTAGTGTAATGGTGTGTTGTGTAGTGTAATGGTGTGGTGTGTAGTGTAATGGTGTGTTGTGTAGTGTAATGGTGTGGTGTGTAGTGTAATGGTGTGGTGTGTAGTGTAATTGTGTGTTGTGTAGTGTAATGGTGTGGTGTGTAGTGTAATTGTGTGGTGTGTAGTGTAATGGTGTGTTGTGTAGTGTAATGGTGTGTTGTTTAGTGTAATGGTGTGTTGTGTAGTGTAATGGTGTGTTGTGTAGTGTAATGTTGTGGTGTGTAGTGTAATTGTGTGTTGTGGAGCAGACTTTAATTACATAAAATGCAGGTAGGTTTTGACTTGACTTTATTCACTCTACAGAACAACAATACAAGTAAAATACACACACACACACACACACACACACACACACACACACACACACACACACACATCAGTCCTTCTGTATATTTCTCTCGGGATAGTCAGCATTGGGCACCTTTAAGTCTTTAAGTGACATAATTGGAGCGTAAAGACCTTTATTGTTCCACTTACAGAACAATTACCTTATTTGTTTGAGGAGAAAGTGCTGCACGCGTGATTTTCTGTTCTTCAGTAGAACTTTCCTGTTAATCTTTACACAGCATTTTTAAATCATTACTTTTACAATCAAATATAAACATGTCATACATTTACTCCTGTTCTAATCCTGCTTGTAGTCTGGCCAAAAATATAAATACTGTGTTCTTCTTAGTAGCTTTGGACTTGTCAAACATCTCAACTTGTTCATTAGGGGTTCTGTCAGGGCTCTGGGCTGGAGAAGCATGAGGGACACTTCACACCTTGTTCTAGATTTATTAGAGTTTATCAATAATACTTTTTCTTTTTTTATGTTTGGGTTCAAATCAAGTTTATTTTATTTTATTCAAACGAGGCTAAGATCAGTATTAAATTAAGTTTTGGATTCGATTTAACGTTATGTTTAAGTGTAAGATTAAGATTAGAATTGAATTAAGAGTAAGATTGAGATTACATTTAAAATTACAATTAGAATTAATTATATTAATTATATTAATTAATTTTATGTTACAGTTACAGAGGTTACAGTCGGTTTGTCGTGAAATAAGAATTTAGAAATAATTAGAAATAAAATACTAAATATTAAATACTACTAATACTACTACTAATAATAATAAAAATATTAGTGATGATAATGATGATGATGAGGGGGGAACGGTGGCTTAGTGGTTATCACGTTCGCCTCACCCCTCCAGGGTTGGGGGTTCGATTCCCGTCTCCACCTTGTGTGTGTGGAGTTTGCATGTTCTCCCCGTGCCTCGGGGGTTTCCTCCGGGTACTCCGGTTTCCTCCCCCGGTCCAAAGACATGCATGGTAGGTTGATTGGCATCTCTGGAAAATTGTCCGTAGTGTGTGATTGTGTGAGTGAATGAGAGTGTGTGTGTGTGCCCTGTGATGGGTTGGCACTCCGTCCAGGGTGTATCCTGCCTTGATGCCCGATGACGCCTGAGATAGGCACAGGCTCCCCGTGACCCGAGGTAGTTCAGATAAGTGGTAGAAGATGAATGAATGAATGAATGAATGATGATGATGATGATGATGTGAGTTTGCTATTTATTTTTGGTGTGATGACGAGTAAAGAGGAAAATAAGGAAGGAATTATAATGATAACAAAATGACAATAAATTAATAAATAAAACACGCTAGTGAGACTAGTAATTTCCTTTACAATAAAAGCCGTTTTTTTTTTCCTGAAACACGAGCAGTAGGTTTTTCAGCAGGATATTATTCTCTGATTAATGCCAGCTTTGATTAGCGTTAATTTCTGAAATAAAAGGGAGTAAAATGAATTGATTAACGGTATTAAAATTCCAGCCAGCTGACCCAGGACATGATGTTGAAACTTTTAGCTTAATGACTTTTTTATCAGATTGTTCAACATGGCAGAAGTCTGATTAAATGAGAACGTCTCGGTGTGAAACGTGCTGTTATTCTTTCTTCATCCCGCATCTCTGAGCAAAATGAATTATGTAGAAGCGTTCTTTGATGCATTTTTAATTCTGACGCAGTATCAACCGAGCGAGAGGAAAGAACGGCGGAGTCGAAGCGCTGAAACGTCGATCTTCTGATTTACTAACTG
>NC_083465.1:29581958-29586958 GCF_030014155.1 Tachysurus vachellii
GGGGAATTTTAGAGGAGTATTAAGACACATAATTCTATTGTAATGATGTTCGGTGATTAACAGACTTTCTCGCTCAAGGATAGAGTTGGTCCCATGTATCAGTGGTTTAATCTGAGTTCACCACTTTCCTCCTCCAGTCCAAACGAATGGCTTCACCAACATGTTTATAGTGTTAAGATGGATGGATGGATGGATGGATGGATGAATGAATGGATAGATGGATGGATGAGTGGATCGATGGGTTAATGGATGGATGGATGGGTGGATAGATGGATGGATCGATAGATGGATGGATGGGTGGATAGATGGATGGATAGATGGATGGATGAGTGGATCGGTGGATGGATGGATAGATGGATGGATCGGTGGATGGATCGGTGGATGGGTGGATGGATGGATGGGTGGGTGGATGGATGGGTGGGTGGATGGATGGGTGGATGGATGATGGATGGATGGATGGATGCATGGATGGATGGATGGATGGATGGATAGATGGATGGATGGATGAGTGGATCAATGGGTTAATGGATGGGTGGAAGGATGGATGGATGGATGGATGTATGGATAGATGGATGGATGGGTGGATGGATGGATAGATGGATGGATGAGTGGATTGGTGGATGGATGGGTGGGCGGATGGGTGGATGGATGGATGGATGGATGGATGGATAGATGGATGGATGGGTGGATGGATCGATGGATCGATGGATGGATGGATGGATGGATGGATGGATGGATGGATGGATCGATGGATCGATGGATGGATGGATGGATGGATGGATGGATGGATGGATACTCGACAAGGCAAACTGTACATTTTCTAAAGAATTCTATTACTAAGCACCATCTTAGAAAATAATAATGTATATCTGTCTGTCCTTCTGTCAGTAGGGTTTTATTGTGTCATGTGTCAGTACAGTTCTGATCATTCTGTTATCTGGATATTATAAAATGTTCATGAATGTCCTGGAGAGTTTCTCTGATCAACCAGACTTCATCATATTATATATATTATATATATGTAATCCTAATAAAGCTAATAAAGTCCCATGGCTGTGTGCCCAGAGCATTAGGTATGCAGGAGAGCTTGGCCTTTTGCAATTAATGGCAATTACACTTATACTTTTATGATGTCTGCTACTTGCATTACAAAGGAATAATTGCTTTTTATGGCTTTCAAGTGACCGGCTGTCTTTTTTTATGGCGGCCTACAAGGATTCTCCTGAAAACATGTTTTACAAAATGGGCTAAAACGTCTATTACGCTAATGGATTAAACACCGCAGTCTGGTCCAAAGCCAAAACGGCTGCATTTTAAGACTCTTAACACGAGCCACAGAAGAGTTCACACTCTGTTAATCACACATCTAGTACCTGTGGTTCTGCTCCAGGTTCTCCACTCTCTTTTACCACATCTAGTACCTCTGGTTCTGCTCCAGGTTCTCCACTCTCTTTTACCACAACCAGTACCTCTGGTTCTGCTCCAGGTTCTCCACTCTCTTTTACCACATCTAATTCCTCTGGTTCTGCTCCAGGTTCTCCACTCTCTTTTACCACATCCAGTACCTCTGGTTCTGCTCCAGGTTCTCCACTCTCTTTTACCACATCTAATTCCTCTGGTTCTGCTCCAGGTTCTCCACTCTCTTTTACCACATCTAATTCCTCTGGTTCTGCTCCAGGTTCTCCACTCTTTTTTACCACATCTAAGTATCTGTGGTTCTGCTGTAGGTTCTCCACTCTCTTTTACCACAACTAGTACCTCTGGTTCTGCTCCAGGTTCTTCAATCTGACAGGGAAACCCGATCAATCTATCTATATTTATTTCTGTGTGCTTGTTGCAGTTTCTATTGTTTAAGTTGAGTTGAGAAATCTTCACTCTCACGGTCCTGTTTGTCTAAAAGTATTGGCACCTGTAATATTTACATTGAAATGATACCAGGTAATAGGATCACTCAATACACACTCACTGTATGTCTCTAAAGTGACTATTAGACCAGGGACAAAATTTGAGCCATGGTGTCTTTTTCCCTTTTTCTTCATTAACAAAAGCAACTGAAGCATTAACTTATTCATCACATTTGGACACACAGAACCGCAGAGTGGACAGCCTTCAGGTCTCAGTCGGTTCTAGTCTCACTGCGGGAACATTGTTTAACTGTTTGGTTTAGAAATATATCACATAGCTATGATGTTACTGGCTGTTTTATTGTTTCCTTACACACACACACACACACACACACACACACACACACACACACATTTCCGTAGTTGTTGTGTGTTTGCTGGACCTGGAACTTGTTCACATTATGTGGTGGAATTGCTTTGACCTTCCGGCTGCGGCCTTGAGGACGGCTGAGTGAGCTCCTGAAAGAGACGTAATAGCACAGTCCATCCCTCGCTCCCACTCATCCTTCCATCTAGTTTTCTTTTGTTTTCTCTCACTTGCTCTACGTCCCACTTTTTCACACTTTGCTTCTCCACTTCTTCTTCTACCTGTTTTCCCCCTTTATTCATCTTTATGAATGCTTTAATGACAGATTTCTCCAGATAATCATTACTAATAAAGATCTGGAATAGTAACAACACCTTTAACTCTTTAACCATTAGTGATTAGTTAATAGTTCTAATAAAATAATAAATGTTAAAGGGGTTGTTTTATTTCACGTTACCACTTTTCGTTAAAGCCTGTGGGTTTTTATCATCGCATAAATAATTCAGATAAAAAAACTTTCACCTCTCAACAAGTAAATACATGAAAACCTACAAACCTCTAAAGTAGAAGTAGAAAAATGCAGTTAGCAGACTTTATTAGACACACGTCAGTGTTTACATTCTGATTTCAGTACGATTCAAGGCTAAACTGCCCACTGTAGCAGTGTAAGAGCTGTCTGTCTGTCTGTCTGTCTGTTTGTATTTCTGCATGTATGCCTGTCTTCCTGTCTGTATGATTGTCTTTCGGGTTTTTGATTTATCTGTCTGTCTTTCTGTCTGCATATCTGCATTATCTGTCACTCTATTTTTCTTCTGCCTATCTGCCTTTTTGCCTTTCTATCTATCTGTCTGTCTGTCTGTCTGTCTGTCTGTCTGTCTGTCTGTTTACCGAAGTATGTGTTCGGTTTATTTGTAGTTCTATCTGTCTGTCTTCTGGTCTTTTCGTCTGTCTTTCTATTTAACTCTCTATCTATAAGTCAGACTCTTTTGGTTTATCTATCTATCTATCTATCTATCTATCTATCTATCTATCTATCTATCTATCTATCTATCTATCTATCTATCTATCTATCTATCTGTCTGTCTATCTGTCTGTCTGTCTGTCTGTCTGTCTGTCTGTCTGTCTGTCTGTCTGCTTATTTACTTATTTGTTGTCCTGTCTGTCTGTCTGTCTGTCTGTCTGTCTGTTTACCGAAGTTTGTGTTCTGTTTATTTGTAGTTCTATCTGTCTGTCTTCTGGTCTGTTTGTCTGTCTATCTATCTATCTATCTATCTATCTATCTATCTATCTATCTATCTATCTATCTATCTATCTATCTATCTATCTATCTATCTAGCTGTCTATCTGTCTGTCTGTCTGTCTGTCTGTCTCTGTCTGTCTGTCTGTCTGTCTATTTGTCAGTCTGTCTGTCTGGCTGTCTGTCTGACTGACTGTCTGTCTGTCTGTCTGTCTGTCTGTCTGTCTGCTTATTTATTTATTTGTTGTCCTGTCTGTCTGTCTGTCTGTCTGTCTGTCTGTCTATCTGACTATGTATCAGTCTGTTTATTGCTATTAAGTCTATCAGTAAGAATCCATTTGACATTTGCGCTGTGTGACAGTGTAACCAAGCAACCATTATTCATCAAACTCATAAGAGCGTCACTTTTATCTCTCATTTAACTCTTCAAACCAAAGTGTTGAGTAATATATATATTTTTTTACCTTCAGTGTTACGGTGTCTGTATTGCCCACTGAAGTGTGGAGAGCCAATCAGATTGCAGCGTTAGAGATTCTGAAACTGTGGTCAGAGACGTACGGTACGCACCGAGCTTATCCAGAGAGACCTGTTTGAGTTTAAATCCCTCATCACTGCTGTCATGAACGCGGGATAAAACAGACCCAAATGCAGGATAGCAAAATAAACAGGGTTTAATAACAAAAGAAACACGAAACATTAACACAAACCCGAGACAGGACGACAGGACAAAACAACCAAGACAACAGTAGATTCTGCGCTGCACAAGGCAACGTGGCACAGTTAAATAGACAAAAGGTAATGACGATGGGATACAGGTGTGTGGAGGCGGGAGGAGCAGACAAAGGTGGGGCAGACACGTGACGAGGAACATAAACCAATGCACATGGCCAAAGTCTGGAAAGTCAGAGTCCTGACAACTGCAAAAGAAAACAGTGACAATACATAATTGTGTCTGCTATTTTACTGCATAAACACTGTAATTACAAAAAATATATCAAATTAAATAATCAGGGGGAAAAAAATCGAACTAAAACACAATATTACATCACGTTGGTGCACAACTCATTAAGGGAAATATCCAGATATCTTCTGCTAACTAGAACGTTACCATATTGTTTTTTTTTTTCCTCCACTCCATTTCACTCTGCATAATCGCCCTCTCAACCCAACGGCACCATTTCTAATTTGTTTATATTTTGATAAACAATAGAATAATTACTGATTCAAATCTTGTTTTGGATGGCAGAAGGGGCAGAAGGTTTGTAGCTGCTACTCCTTATTCTCTCTTTTGTGAAACTGAGAAACACTATCTGGCTCTTTTAGTCACACATGTGCAGTGCAGCTAATGGATTAGCACGAGGCAGCTGTGTTTCACTATGTGTGACCGAAACCTACCTGAATTGAGACATCTGCTTCGAGTGATGGGATATAAAATACAAACACACTTATTTCACTCTATTACTGTCCATTTCTCTAAGGAAAATAAGTGGATAGATAAGTCTTCGTTTTAATCGGGTTCTGGCATCATCTCAGGTTAAGGATGTTCTCTAAT
>NC_083465.1:29591958-29594458 GCF_030014155.1 Tachysurus vachellii
TTAGTTAGTTAGTTAGTTGAGACATGGTTGACATTCTGTAGGTGTTAGTTTGATCATTAGTGTGTTAGAGGCAGTGGAGGATTGACAACGCTAGACTTTGGTACTTTTTTCTCACTCTCAACATTAATTTTTATGTAATATATTTTATTTTTATTGTATAAACAAATCACTGAACTGAATCACAGAATGAATCACCTCAACAATCCAGATCCAGAGCTGATGAGTCCAGGAAACTGGAAATGCAACCGTCCAATCAGATCGCAGCATTTAAGATCGTGAGTCATACTCTAAGACGAGTGCGAGATCTTTAAATCTTTTTTTTTATTTTTTTTTAGATCTTCGTTTCTGTTTCTTCACATTTTTGTTTAATTCCATTGGGTTTTATATTCGGTTTTCAGCAGAATGAGCTTTAACACATTTAAACCGAGTCATTACTCGACTCGAGTCATGACACATGAACCTAAACCTTTTTGTTTTAATTCTAAAGTCTGAAGCAGCAGAGCGCGAGCACAGAGCAGCTGAAATGCAGCAGAGATGAGTGACGTTTTAATTCCAGTTCTTTCTGGATACCGTGCCAGCAGGTTGGCGGTGGTTAATTTGGCAGTGTGCACAACAGATCCAGGGAAATTCAGTTAGTTTCACAAAAGTTAAATCATCGCTTTGGAGAATAATCTGAATGAATGACTCTGGGCTTTGTAGCGCAGGATGTGGCTCAGAGCGTGAGCTCTCTCAGTATCACTGCCAGTTCCCAAGATCCCACACACTGCTGAAATACAGCTCGGGCAAATAAAGTTCAGCCTCATCACATCCACCATTACCCCATCCACCTCAGCCCATAATCCTCCATTTTCTCCTGCAAACCTGCACTAAAATGTACAGGACCGAGGGCTAAAACTGTCGGCTCTTTCTTCACAAGCAGAGGTTTATAATAACAATAATATCATCACTACTGTTACACTACATCACTATCACTACAACTAATATTATTAATAATAAAATAAATAAATGCACAAAAATCATCTCAGACTAACAATTAACTGACAGCTCACACTTTAGGAAAACATAAACATCTATAATAATCACACATGCACATACACACACACACACACACACACACACACACACACACACACACACACACACACACACACACACACACACACACACAACATGTATACTACACATCTATCTATCTATCTATCTATCTATCTATCTATCTATCTATCTATCTATCTATCTATCTATCTGGTTAATTGTTTATTTATTTATTTTGATTAAAGTATTTAATTGTATTTTTATAAAAGTCATGACAAATTAAACTCCTGATGAAGATTGTTTGTTTTTTGTTTAACTAATTGAGCTTCGTGTCTCTTAATAATGTAGTAAAAAAGCTGGCACTAAAAAAATGTACATGAATTATTTAAGAGTCAAATTAATTGTTATTATTATTATTATTATTATTATTATTATTATTATTATTATTATTATTATTATTATTATTACTATTATATACTTAAAACATCTTAAATTTGTGATGGATAATTATATATTTTAATATCAGTAAAATATAAATCCATTATAAAAGATTTCTCTGTTTTTAATATATTTTTTCTACAATAATAATAATAATAATAATAATAATAATAATAATAATAATAATAATAATAATAATAATGAAACAAAGTCTGTCATGATTTCTTCCTTAAACAGTGTTAATGTCGTCCCATCTGTATAATGTAGAACAATTTCTTTTTAAAACATTCCATTCACGGCTCGATTCGCACTCAGGACTCCTTAGAGGTAATAGATAGTCCGGGTGCCAATACTTTTAGTCATTGTGTCTTTTGATGCACTAAAGTAATTAAGTCTCACATGTCTCTATTGACGTGTCCCTGAAACCTCTATTAACATTCAGAGAAAGACAGATGTTCACCTCCTCTCTCTCTCTCTCTCTCTCTCTCTCTCTCTCTCTCTCTCTCTCTCTCTCTCTCTCTCTATCTCTCTTACTCTTGCTCTTTCTCTCTCTCTCTCTCTCTCTATCTCTCTTACTTTGGCTCTCTCTCTCTTTCTCTTACTCTTGCTCTCTCTCTCTCTCTCTCTCTCTCTCTCTCTCTCTCTCTCTCTCTCTCTCTCTCTCTCGGTCTTTCTATGGCTCTCTCTCTTGCTCTGTCTCTCTCTCTCTATCTCTCTTACTCTTGCTCTCTCTCTCTCTCTCTCTCTCTCTCTCTCTCACTCTCTCTCTCTCTCTCTCTCTCTGTCTCTCTCTCTCTCTCTCTTCACCTTCCTGTTGTTTTCTTTCTTCACCTCTTAATCACTCATTCTTCTCCATCTCCACCTTTCCTCCTTCACTCTACTTTTCTCTGTAACTTTTCTCTTTTCCTCCAGCTTTCACTCGTCTCCCGCCCCTTCGTGCGGAGGTGTAGTTACAGGACAGGCGAGACCGGGTCTCATTAGCATGCTCATGACTTGAGCAAAGAAAAATGTAAAGAAAGCGAAGACG
>NC_083465.1:29599458-29616958 GCF_030014155.1 Tachysurus vachellii
CAGTTCAGGCACCAACACTCACACTTGGTGCTTCTTTGTGAAGAACAATATGAGATCAGGTATTAGATCTGGCACCAACTCTGCACCAGGAGGAGCCTCAGGTTTGGATTTGCTCACAACTTTATTCATGATATTTATTCGATATCAAATTAGTAGAAATGTGGCCTAGAAAGTCCAAGATTAAAATTGTGTGTATCTGAGACACGTCTCTGTTGTACTCATGCATCCATCTTGATACTTCTTGTCGCTCCACTTGTGGGCCAGAAGGGGAACAAATTTACCAAGGAAAAGTTTCTTAGTTAGGGTCACGGTGGCTTAGTGGTTAGCACGTTCGCCTCACACCTCCAGGGTTGGGGATTCGATTCCCGCCTCCACGTTGTGTGTGTGGAGTTTGCATGTTCTCCCCGTGCCTCAGGGGTTTCCTCCGGGTACTCCGGTTTCCTCCCCCGGTCCAAAGACATGCATGGTAGGTTGTTTGGCATCTCTGGAAAATTGTCCGTAGTGTGTGAGTAAATGAGAGTGTGTGTGTGTTTGTGTGTGCCCTGCGATGGGTTGGCACTCCGTCCAGGGTGTTTCCTGCCTTGATGCCCGATGACGCCTGAGATAGGCACAGGCTCCCCGTGACCCGAGGTAGTTCAGATAAGCGGTAGAAGATGAGTGAGAGAGTTTCTTAGTTATGATTCACTTCACTTGTGCATTGGAAAAAATGATAAAATCACAGTGGTGATTGTGGTGGGTGAAAAGTGCTAATTGTTGTTCTTTTCTAACCTGTCCTTCAGTTTTCTGTGTCTTAATAAAGACTAGATTCAGTTCATAACGAGGAACACACTTGCCTGAGGATTAAAATAAATGCCTGTCGTATTAGTTGCTAAATGTTCCATCCATTAGCAAGCGTTTCATCTCTCAGCCTTGTATCCGAGCACAAGGACAAATAAAGATAAAAGCCTAGGAGAGACGCATCAGAAAAGAGCATTGTTTTATAAGAAATTCTTTGCGGCTCGGAGACAAGAGCACAAAAGCGCTGGGATGGCACGGGGCAGTTTGGGCTGGAGTGCTCGAGTGATGAGCAGTTCTATTAAAGGGCTGTGGTGCAAACGCACAATCGCACAGACACTTCACCATCTCCTCTGTGCCGCATGGTTTGGCACAAATAACTTCCCGGAGGCAGAGAGGTTAGGAGCCCAAGATAGCAGAAGGAAGCGATAGAGGTGAAGACGAGCGCCAAGCAGGAATGTGTAACTAAGAAAGAGTGAAGCTAGAGACGGAGGAAAACAAGCGGGAAGATTAATAGGTTGTGGAACAGGGAAAGTGCAAGAACAGAACAAGGCAGTTGGGAGAGAAAGCCAAGCCGCACAGATGTCTTATGATGAAGTGCAGCCACCTGAAGCAATCAGCTTGGCCTCACTGAGGAGTGGAGCGAGAGCAGAGAGATGAAAAGAGGAGTTGTTTAGGAAGTGCATCTGGTGAGCATTGAAGGAAAAAAGGACACAAAAGCAGAGCCATGGATTGTTCTGTGAGAGGATTGTTTTGACCGAAGGGACTAATGGATGCCAGTCTGAAGTGGATTTGTAAGCTTCGCTTCTACCGTGAGCTCTAAAACCACCGCAAGCTCTCTGCCATGCTCCAGGTTCTCATTCCATAAGTTCCACAGCGTTATATTTGATCAGACATTATTCAGATTGATATTGAACCAGCGAGAGCATCTTTTCTCCAGCTCATATTCATCCCACTCACTATTCAATAGATAAATATAGAGCAGACATGAACAGGGTGGGAGTGTCTCTGTTCAGAGAGAGAGTTTGTCCTTTTCCATTCCCTTTAACAGCACAAGCGGCGATAAGCAAATAAAAGGAAATGTCAGTGAGTGCAGAGCGATGTGCAAGGACAGAGAAAAAGAGAAATACAGAAAGAGAGATCACCCTATTGATCATGGTGTTCCTCATTTCCCTTTCTGCTAGAACTCACAATATATAGTTGTGTATACGTTATTATTGAGCACTCCTACCTCCGGTGTATTCCCTTCTTCTCTCTCTTATTTATTGTTTTATTGTATCATTGCCTCATGTCTGTATTTCACGGTTAACTTTACAGCACACGGCACTTGTGCAGTTTCTGATTGTTTTTACTCTTCTTTTGTTGCTTCAGTAAACTTAAAACCTGAGCACTTGGGAGTATTCGTTCAGTAGAAGGTGTATTTTCTGATGAGGTTTTAATTTATGTGACTGCAAAAAAAAAGTGGCAGCAGTTAAAATTTTTGTTTGGATAGATGGATGGATGGATGGATGGATGGATGGATGGATGGATGGTTTAGGTTACCAACAATTCTTGGACTGACAGCATGATCTTTTATTAAAGTTTAAAAAAAGTAATTCTTTTTTCAGCTGCATGTGGGAATGTGGGTGGTTGGATAGATGGATGGATGGATGTATGGTTAGATAGATAGATAGATAGATAGATAGATAGATAGATAGATAGATAGATAGATAGATAGATGTATGGTTAGATAGATAGATAGATAGATAGATAGATAGATAGATAGATAGATAGATAGATAGATAGATAGATAGATAGATAGATAGATAGACAGATGGATGGTTAGATAGATAGATAGATAGATAGATAGATAGATAGATAGATGGATAGATAGATAGATAGATAGATAGATAGATAGATAGATAGATAGATAGACAGATGGATGGTTAGATAGATAGATAGATAGATAGATAGATAGATGGATAGATGGATAGATAGATAGATAGATAGATAGATAGATAGATAGATAGATAGATAGATAGACAGATGGATGGTTAGATAGATAGATAGATAGATAGATAGATAGATAGATAGATAGATAGATAGATAGATAGATAGATTCTTCTTTAGTAATGGTGACAGTAATACTTATACTGCGGATATAGATGTAGTAAATAGATGGATGGATGGATGGATGGACGGATGGATAAAGCCAGTTTGGTGGAGGGTTTTGCTGATTTGCCTGACTCGGGCTTTGCTGGTTCCCATAAACAGCGTGTGATTTGTGGAGTGAGTGAGTGTTGTGTGAATGTAAAGCCCTCGCTGTAGATACTTATAAAGCCACACTTAACCCACAGCACTAATGGCCATAATGGACTCAGCCTAGACCATCATTACTGCCTCACCAACGGTCACCACGGCAACTGTTGCTGGAGTGCTAAAGCAGTCACTCCGTCTTCACAGTCGTCCTCCATCTTTCCTGAGTGTGACCTTCAGTTTTCTTGAATTGAGGTAAAAACAGAGAGGGTAAAACGGAGGAAAGGTGTGATAGAGGGAAACTCTGGTGATTTTGACCATTACGCCGTGTTCACATTCTCTTTCCGTCTCCCATCCTTCTCTGTCATCTTGTGCTTTCTGATGAGACCGGAGTACTCGTCTCTCCGCCTCTATCCATCTTCCCCACTTTGAGACGTCATGCTCACCATCTGTGAACTGCGTTGTGAATATTTTCCATCTTTCACTCGTCTTCTTGCTTCTTTCAGCTCTGTGATTAACCCTGTTTAAATGGACATGGCAGGTCAGTCAAGTCAGGGTCTATGTACAGGAAATGGTGATGTCATGTCCTTTCTATTGGCTTTCTGGGACTTGTGATTTGTTGTTTTAAGCACACAGTGGTGAAAAGTGTTGTCCATCTTGAGGTAAATGTAGATGAACGGGACACCAGTGATCTGTCCTGATGATAAAGGTTAAATACATCTGAAGCACACAGTGGTATAGAATGTCTCTGTATGCTGTAGTGTTACGATTTCTCTTCACTGGATCTATTGCCCCCTTTTCCACCAGAAAGAACCGGGTGCTGGATCAGAGCTAGTGCTGGTGCTGGTTCTAAGTTGGCGAGCCTTCTAAGAACGGAAAGGTTTACCTTTCCATGGGCTAGAGAGCCGTCACAGAGCCGAGTCTTACGTCGCTGTATACAACGCTATACAGTGACGTTAGCGCAGCAGCGACAAACACAACATCAACAATGGTGGATGTTGTCTTACTGTTAATGCTCTTGGCTTTGCGAACCTACATCGGCATCCAAACGTGTCGAATCCAAACTGCCTTGGTGGAAAGGGGGCATAAGAGACACAAAGCCCCTGTATTCCATGGAGACATGGTGTAGAGGTTAGGGTTGGACTGGAAGAACTACACTGAACACCTTTGGATTGAACTGGAACTGGAGTCACCTCAACATCACACTAATGATATTGAGCGTCTGATCTCACTAATGTTCTTGTAGCTGAACGATCACAAATCCACACAACCACACTCCAACATCTAGTGGAAAGCCTTCTCAGACCAGAAGATGGAGCTGATTATAACAGCAAACACAGGGGGAATAAATCAGGATGTATGTGTGTGTGTGTGTGTGTGTGTGTGTGTGTGTGATGGTCAGCGGTGCACATACTTTTAACCATATAGTGCATCTTGTTGTGTAATAAACAGCAGGATGTAATTCAGTGCTCGAACGTTCTGGGTGAGATCTTGGCAGATGTTTGTGTTAGTTTTCTTGACATCTCTTGTTCCCTTGAGTCACCTGAGCTTGATGAGGAACTAGCAGATGTAGATACACAGAAACTCTTCATTTACATGTGCCTTGTTTGAGTTTGTCCCCCGGTAATACTTTAAAATAGCAGCACACAAAATCAATCTACAAAATTAAAGTGAAATTTGTAATATTCATTTGGAATATTAACAATAGAGGATTTCAAGATTATGTCTCACATCTCTTTAGTGACTCAAATCAGCCTGTGATTGGAGATTAGCTGAAAGAGCAACAACTTTTCTCCCTTTAGCAGCTGGTGTTAACATCGGCTTGTCAGCTGAGTAACTGCACATCACTTTTGCCCCTTTTCCACCGAGGCAGTTTGAGTGCTGGTTCAGAGCCGGAGCCTAATTTAAAATCAGTTCTTTCTTTTTTCGACACCCAAATCTCTGAACCAGGAAAAGTGGTTCTTAAGTAGCACCAAAACGTTGCTGGTCTAGACTTAAGAACCGCTTGCGTCAGGGGCTGTGGGCGGGGCTACTGTGATTCGACACGTTTGGATGCCAGTGTAGGTTCGCAAAGCCATGAGCATTAACAGTAAGACAACATCCACCATTGTTGATGTTGTGTTTGTATACAGCGACGTAAGACTCGGCTCTGTGACGCTCTCTAGCCCATGGAAAGTTAAACCTTTCCGTTCTTAGAAGGATCGCCAGTGGAACCAACTTAGAACCAGCACCAGCACTAGCTCTGATCCAGCACCCGGTTCTTTCTGGTGGAAAAGGGGGCAATAGCAGAGAAATTGTAGGATCAGGGATCATTTTGCTATGTGTGTACTGGTTATAGTGGGAATAGATGTGAGAACTTTAGCTCAGTTGATCCGATGCTGGCGGAGAACAGATGACACAAAATTACTGAAGGACATGATTAATAAAGAGGTTACGTCCGTTCTTCTGATCCAAATATTAATTTATTCAAAAATGAAACTCTCATTCTTTACACTAAGGTTGCTAAGATCTTTTGAGCATTCAATACGTGTATATGTGAACACTCCAAAGGATCTCAGACTCCCACAAACAAACTGTACTGAGACCACCTCAGGAGGAGGTCTGATGCCCCTGAGGTGTCTTGATGTTCCTCAGGAGGTGGTTGGATGTCCCTCAGGAGAGGGTCTGATGTTTGTCAGGAGAAGGTCTGATGCCCCTTGGGTGTTTTGATGTTCCTCGGTAGGTATTCTGATGTCCCTCAGGATGCGATCTGATGTCCCTCAGGAGAGAATCTGTCGTTTGTCAGGAGAAGGTCTGATGCCCCTTGGGTGTTTTGATGTTCCTCAGGAGGTGGTCGGATGTCCCTCAGGAGGTGTTCTGATGTTCCTCAGGAGAGGGTCTGATGTTTGTCAGGAGAAGGTCTGATGCCCCTTGGGTGTTTTGATGTCCCTCAGGAGGTGGTCGGATGTCCCTCAGGAGGTGTTCTGATGTTCTTCAGGAGGTATTCTGATGTTCTTCAGGAGGTGTTCTGATGTTCTTCAGGAGGTGTTCTGATGTTCTTCAGGAGGTGTTCTGATGTTCTTCAGGAGGTGTTCTGATGTTCTTCAGGAGCTAGACTGATGTCCCTCAGTTGGAGGTCTGATGGGTGGGTCCTTTATTTGGTTGATTGTTTTGGGTGACGTGAACACACACCAGTCTACATTGCATTTTGTGATGCCAGAAGAATCTCACCAGAATCTACCATTTTCATCAGTGTCTGTTCATGTGGTTGTGTGATCTCAGGAGGAGATGTTTGGAGACAGGATTGCATTAAATGTCAGCTATCCTCAACACATAAGAATATCAAAGGTTACACCAGAAGTGGTGGTGACCTGAGCCCCAGGGACACAATGACAGAAGAATGTCACTGTTAAGCACAGAGCATTTACACAGAATGAAAGGTCACACCACATTTTGTGACACCAAATTGCAATATAAAATGTATATATAGATAAATAAAAAGTTTTCCTTTCCCTCGTGTTGGTAGATTATCAGCTGTATAATCATTCATAGATCAGTTATAACCACTTCCTGGATTTTTAAGTGAGTTCACATTCAGATCTTCATACACACCGTTGAATTGCGTCTCCATCTTCATGTGATTATTAACATATTGTCCATCCAGGCCTACACCTTTTCTGTGCTTCTTCAGCTGTAGTTAAGATAAAACACGGAGTGTGAGAACACGGAGAGAACGATTCAAATCAAGCATCGTTCTCACCTCACCCGTATGCAAATGGTGCAAATTTATTAAAACATGACAGATGTGAAATTATGCACTTTCAGAATATTATTCAAGCCATTTCATGTCCAGGTCGCATTAAATGAGACGGAAATGGACATTTTTCCCACTTTGGATTTCATGCCAGTGTTAACATGATTCTGGCTCGTATTAAAACATCGTTCTTATTCTTTTTTTTGTTTTTAATTTCCAAGTACTGTGTCTTTCTTGAAGAAAAGTGCACCCACATTAAATTGTCGCATTAAAAATGTTCCCTGTGTAATGTCATGATGTTCAACGATGGCTTTTATTAACGGTCCTGAAGAGATTCGAGTCATCGTACAGGCAGTTTAACTCCAAGCTGGATAACTGGTTTGGGCAAAATGGAAGTCAGAACGAGTCACATGGCAAAATTTTAAAAAATAATTTAATAAATCAGGGGGCATGGTGGCTTAGTGGTTAGCACGTTCGCCTCACACCTCCAGGGTCAGGGTTCGAGTCCTGCCTCCGCCTTGTGTGTGTGGAGTTTGCATGTTTGCACATGAATGAATTCATTCACTCACTCATTTCCTACCGCTTATCCGAACTACCTCGGGTCACGGGGAGCCTGTGCCTATCTCAGGCGTCATCGGGCATCAAGGCAGGATACACCCTGGACGGAGTGCCAACCCATCACAGGGCACACACACACACACTCATTCACTCACACAATCACACACTACGGAAAATTTTCCAGAGATGCCAATCAACCTACCATGCATGTCTTTGGACCGGGGGAGGAAACCGGAGTACCCGGAGGAAACCCCCGAGGCACGGGGAGAACATGCAAACTCCACACACACAAGGTGGAGGCGGGAATCGAACCCCGACCCTGGAGGTGTGAGGCAAACGTGCTAACCACTAAGCCACCGTGCCCCCCTGCATCATTCAATTCAATTTAAATTCAAGTTTATTTGTATAGCGTTTTTAACAATTGACGTTGTCTCAAAGCAGCTTTACAGAACATAAACATAAGACAAAAGGTTGATATAAAGAATAATATAATAATTAATATAATACAAAAAAAACAACAAAATTACTATTAGATATATTTAAATGTGTGTCTTTATCCCCAATGAGCAAGCAGGGTTTATCCATGCCATGTTTTCTTTTTCTCACCTCTACCAACACAATTAAGTATGCACTACTAGATCCACCTGCAGATCCACTGTCTGGTCACATGCATTATTATTTATTTTATTATTTTTTTTATTTTGCTGAAGGTACTTTTTTGGTCATGTCCACAGCGGGAAATGCTTTGAAGCTCTTCTCTTATGGTGTGAAAACCCCAGCAGTGGTTTTCAAAAAGGACAAAAAAAAAAAACACCAGAAAATATGATAAAGTCACTTGTCACCTCAGCACAGCCTTGATCAAAGGCTCCATCTACAACCTTTGAAAGAAGTTTTAAAAAAAAAACACCACATCCTGCTCATTTGTTGACTCCTTGCGTGGCCTTGCAGCAAGCGTCGCGTAGTTAAAGAGATTCCAGTGCAAAGCGTGTAATAGACCCTGACAGGAAATCCAGCAGCTGTGAGCTGCAGCCGAGAGGGCATCAGGGTCGGGGTAAGGGGCAGAACAGAGAGGAGTGAAAAGGGCAAAGATTTCGTTCAAAGAGTGGAAGAACTTGTCAGAGTAAAACGATCACTTTCACACGCTCACGCTCAAACAAGACCAGACTACTAATTTCAAACTAAACCAAAGTACTTCTTCGTCGGTGGGTGTGTTTTGACATTTGAGGAGAAATTAAAACAATTGTCCAATTCCACAGGGTTTCATTACATAGATTATTGGGTTTCTGATATTAATTACTGTCTGTCAAATGTCTTGTGAGCTACAGTATTTTGTAGCACTAAGTCTTAGGCAGCATTCATTTGGAAAAATTGTAGCTCATTTCAGAAATGAAAATTGTTTAATTAGGGCATCGATTGTGTTTGATATAATACAGAGCTAAGTATTTGAGAGCTTAGAGACAAAAGTCTATGACTGTTTTTTAAGTATATATTTAAATGTAGAAGAAAAGCAGCACTTCTCGGGTAAACGGCAAATCCAATAGGTTCGAAAGATTGATTCTAAAATTCGATTTTTTTTAATTAAATTTTTATTTTTGTGGCAACATACAGATGCAAATAATATTTTAATTGCATTTAGCCCAGCTTTATCAAACAAACAGATGTGAATACAAAGCTTTAAACATTTGTTCACACATATAAACTCAAGCCTGAGGCCTTCAGTCATGACTCTGTTGGATCAAAGATAAGCTCCCGTGTCCACGAGGTAACGTGCCGTGCCAATTAGTGCATCGTCCTTGAAAACAACTTGATGTTTATTCTCCTCAGGTTGTATATGCCGCACGTCTTAAAACACCCGAGTTTTCTGTTTCCTAATGAACGACAATTAGCAAACTTGTTTAGAGGCAGTCAGTTTTGTGATTGGATTAAAATTATGTTAATATTTACTAGCTCAGGAAATCTTTAGTGTGGCGTCAATAACATTTAAGTGTAGTCTTCATGGGGGTAAGGTAACAGGCAGACGTAACAAGTACTATCAAGCTGAAAAACAGTCAGTCAGGGGTTTAAAATAGGACTATTGATGAGCAAGACATAATGGGATGATGGACATGTGTAAATGGATACTGGGGGATTTGTAACAGGATGCGAAAGTATGGTATTCATGGCAGTAGATAAGGGCAGAGCTGGACTTTGAGCTGGAATAGGAAATGATCATTCATTCTTCTGCCAAAACACAAGGAGGATAAAGGCAAGATGGCCTGGACCTGCCTAGTCTAGGAATACTAAATATAAGAGATGGGTTTAAATAGAAGTAACGACAAGAGCTGGTAGAGACAGAACCATAAGATAAGGGGTAGAGATTGGTGACTAGTGTAATAAGGCAAACTCAGTGGCAGGTTCAGTGATAGAGCTAGACTCGGAGACAAAAGGCAGTATAGGGGATCGTTTAGAGGTACAGTAGGTACCCTAGTAATCAATTTCTGTTTCTAGGGAACCAATCAGCCTCAAGAACCTATACACACCAAGATGGATGCTTTGTTGCCGCTTAATTATCTTAAAAAGACTTGAGACCTTGAGCAGAGCTTGCTTGTAATCCTGAAAAAGACAAGTGCTAACCTGCATCCTGACAACAGGAGTAGTAAATACTGTACAGAGCTCTATACCAGACCCTGCTAACACTTTTATCCAAGTGACAAACAATATAACTAAGCAATTTGAGCTATATACCCAACACTTTACCACTGAGCCTGTATTTTTCCGTAGATTTAGGGGAACTGTTCATAAGTAGTACAGTAGATACCATACCCTTTATGTGTATTATGCAAGCAAACTGTACACATCATTAATTTTAAACCAACTACTTTCGATGTACGGTTTTGACTCCACACCCTGGCATGACTTTATACTGGTGCAACCGGCAGCTGATTTCTTGGCACCCAGGTCCAGAGGCAACAAAGCAGCCCCAAAACATCACAGAACCTTCTCCATTCTTGATTTATGGAAGGTGTTCATTTTGTTGAAGGCCTTGCTTCATTTTCTGTAAATATAGACATGGTGAGGTTTACCAGAAAGCTCTAATTTGGTCTCATTGGTCTACAAGATGTTGTCCCAGAAGTATTTTGGCATGCTCATGTGTGTTTTGGTAGATTGCAGACAGTCGTTCTTATGTCACTCTATTAGAACTAGGATCCTCCTGGGTTTCTTACCAAAAAGCCCTTTCATCGATGGTGTGAGCTAAAACTGTCATGTGTTATGCTAACATTTACTTGCATTCGTTTGCTAGGCCTTTTTTATCCAAAATGAGGCAGTGCACACGCCAAGCACCTTGGTTCTGAAGGACTTAGGATTGTGATCATTGTTGTAGACAAATCTACCATATGACCAGACATGAAGACAAGGTTGTTGACAGAAGACCAGTGGAACCAACAATTAAACATGGTAGATTGTTTAAATGCTAATTCAGACTTTGGCTACAAAGCAATTAGTTGAGCCTTTTGAGGTCATTTGGATGGGGTAGTTATCCATGTTTTTGCAACCCACGTATTCTCAGACAAGTTGCATCACTGGGCACTGGTCTTAAAAGTCTCTATCAGTTCAACTGTCACCAAAGCCATATGAGAAGGGTCTAATTGTAGACATGGTACCACCAAGTGCAGTTTATTTAAAAGTGTAGTATTATCTGTAGTCTTGGATAAATGACTTAATGATAAATATTTGTGAAAATGTTCAAGTGGTTACTGTATTGTATCGTGAATAAGGCTGTTGATTAAAGACTAGAGGTGCTAGCTCATTTAGAGTCATCTTCAATGGTTTAACGATTTAACCTGGATGGTCAGCATGTAGAGTGGATATCATGGTGGTTTACATGATTGTCTGTTGTTACCCCAGAGTTACTGGTAGATCTTGAATAAACTGAGCTTATTTGTGATGTTGTGTTGAAGCAAGGGGGTTGCCAGGATTACAAGAAGCTTGATCTAGGGGGTTATTGTTGATCCAGGCTTAGATATCTGTTTAGAAATGTGAAAGGAATGGATGGTAGAACAGGTAGAGCTCAGCATCTTCACTTTATATCTAGGAACTATGGGAATACATGAGTATTCCCCAGCAAGGTGGTTTAAAGTAGCAAGAGAAGATGACCCAGAACCAGCATCGTGGACTTTTCATCCCTTGAGCGGTAAGACTCAAGCCGTTCATGTGCAGGAACAGTGGTGCCAGTATTGGGGAGTATGGGCACTGTATCAGGACAGAAGCTGCAGGATAGAAATAGGATTTGCACTTAAGGCCGTTTAAAGACATCCTTTTTAACGGGTCAGGCTTAGTGGACATGATGCCAAAATGATTCCAGGCTGTATCTTTCATGAAGAAAGAAGAAAACCTTTGTAGTCACATTCACAAGTACAATATAGTGAAATACTTTTTCTTCAGATACCCTGGCTTGTTAGGGAGGTTGAAGAGCAGGGCCAGTCATGATAACGATGCCCCCAGAGCAGAGACCGAAAGGGTTTTGTTCAAGGTCCCTGAAGCGGACACTTGGCAGTTAACTCTTGACCTTATCATCAGTATCCCAAAGCTAAACTTACCAAGTTCATCAGATCAGGTCAAGTCAGGCGGGTTTTTATTGTGATTCCCTTTTTATAGTTCATATACATTGTAATGGAATGTCATTCTCCAGGACCATGATGTAACCCATAACAGTACACAAGATAGTGAGGTCTGGTAATAAATACACAGGACCATAAATAGACCTTTATTTTTGCACAAATGACAAAACACACTCACTAATGAAGAAGTACTTTGGTTTAGTTTGAACTGTAAACTATTGATTAGTGTGGCAGCAATCAGTATATCATTGTGACCGATGAAGTGTCTGATGAAGCTGCTCCGTATTTCTGGACCCGACGTGGCCGCTGTGTGCAGCCGTGCCACCATCTTGGGTTCAAGTTCAGTTCAGTTCAGTTTTACTTCTACGTTCTCTTTTAATAGCAAAAAAAAAAAAAAAAAGTGCGAAAGAGCAAAGACTAGTTAACATATTTTGTAAAAATCACAATTGTTTGGACATAAATCCAAATCTGTAGAAATCTTTTACATCCTTATATTATCTTGTGTCTGGAGATCAGTCTCATGTTTTATTAAAAAGCTTTTAAAACATTTGAGAAATAGTTTAAATCTAAGGAAAGAATAACCGGAATTAAAGAACTGTGCTGGAAACAGAACCGTCAACGGCTTGTTACGTATAGTGTTGTACTCTTTACTTCTTTAAATTGTACAGGGTTTATACTTTCTAATTCTCGATTAAATAAATAAATAAATAAATAAATAAATAAATATACTAAACCTTTTGTTTTAACTAGATAATTTCACCTTGCTTTAATGGCTGAAATAACCAAGGCTTGATTCCAACCCAGATGAAAAAGATGGGAAAAAATAATCTGTTCCCATTTGTTCATGAGCAGAAGGAGTAAATGGTGATTTGAATATAAAAGTGCTTAATGATCTGGTCATTGTTTTTCTTTTTTTACCACTGAGGAACCGATGCTGAACATTAGGTTGTAAAATGATAGGCTTTCTCATGAATTAGAAAGAGCAGCATCATTTAATACTGGTAATTGTCCAAAGCCGCATTATAGATCTATCCGAATTGAAGTGGAAGTGATGGAGTGGTGGTGCGTGTGTGCGGGGGGTATGTTAGTGGATGTTAGTGAATGTAATCATCTTGCCTTAATAAGAATAGCTATTCTGTTTTATTTTCTTAAAAGAGGCTAATCAGAACATTTACAAGATGAATCTTTATTAGAAGTAAGTTCCTGAAGCCTGAAGCCCCTTCCCATGCTCAGGGGATCCTCCTGCTGGCAGCTGGGGTGAACGTGGTGTTGCGGGATGAGAGATAGGATTATCTGCAGCCAGCGTTTGGGTCAGAAACTGGACATAAACACCGGATTAGTTTAACACGTTTATTTCACCTTGGTCAAGCTAACTTAGACTTTCAGGTTCAGTGTAACCAGCAGTGTGTAAAATGATCATAGATTAAACATTTTCTGCTTGAAGTGAAATAGGGAAATGCTCAGCATCTGTCTATGTCACTAACATTTGCTTCAAGCAAGGTCTTTCTGTCCAAACGCTGGTGAATAATCTGCTATTTGTATTGCGCTCGTTCTGCTTACGCTCTCATGCAATAAAGGCGTTTTAGTAACAAATCCGTACCAGGTGAAGGTGACAAACCGGCTGCGTATTTAATCCTCAGAATAAAGCACGGCTCTACGTTAACCAGAATGCGCTGCAAATATTTCGCGAACCGTTGCTCAAACGGTCTCAATGTCATCCTGCATGAGAAACGAAGTGTTTGTGATGCTGCCTGATTTATTAAATATGTCTTGTTAACTGTGTTAACTTGTGCATTCGTTACACATTTACACCTTTACAGTTTATAGAGAGTAATTTACAGTTTTCTTATTTCCTTATACGTTTATATGACTGGTTAGAAACAGTGAGGCAGGCATTTCCACTGGATCACAGATCAGAAATTAACGGTAAAAGTCCTTAGAAATAAATAATAGCTGGTAAGCATGCACTATTTTTTAGTATTTTGTTTTACTTTAAATAGAATTTCCAAGTACTGGTGTGTTATTCTCTCGAGCACTGAAAAAAACAGTACATTATTGCCCCTTAAAGTCCACTTTAATTAGCTTTTAAAGTAGACATTTAAATATACACTTCATGCACCTTTCCTGGTATTAAAAAAGTCCAAAAGAAGCAAAAGCAAATGGAGTGCAGTGGAGTAGATTTTAGTGCTTGCATGGCTAAACAGAACATAAGACTTAATGGGTCAGATCTCTGCATGTGTGTGTACAGATATAGAGAAACAAAGTGGGCCAGTAGAGGGCGGAATACACATTTACCCCCCCGTGTGTGTGTGCGCGTGTGTGTGTTTGAGTGTGTGTCTATCCTCACATGCACTCATGTGCATGTACACTTTTGCTTGACTGAAATGTGTGTGTATCACAGTGTGTTGTCAAGGTCATCTAGTCTCTCCTGTCCCCTGAGAGAGTGTTCACGTGATGAAGTCACCGTCACACGCGTGCACTCATATCTCCTCCGACGTCTCGCACAAAATGGCCGCCGTCCTCGAACTCTGGGAAATGGCAGCGCGTGTGGAGATGAAGGCTCCGTTGCCCTGCTGGAGGTCTGATCAAAAAAGGAAACAGAAAGGGAAAAGCAAATCCATTTCATGGCTGTGCCAAAGCACAGAGCTCGGCTTAGTTATAGATCACACTCGAGTGAGGTTTCTAGGTCATTCCTATAACGGAGACAAACCTCGTTTACTGTCCTAACCCTAACCACTAACACGTTTCTCTTCCTCTTTCACTCGACATAATCATCCACTCTATTTTACTAGACTTCAACATCATAGTTTATCACTCACATGACACGACACACTAAACTGTTGTTATTATATTTAGGCAGCGATGTTTCTCTGTTTTATTCCCATAATCACATTAAAGGACGTTATTCGATAAGCGCTATGAATTATTCAGTGAGGAGACGAATAGCAAAGGTGCGTGTTTTTCCCAAACGCATGAATAGTAGGAGTTTAAAGGGTTAAAACGTTCAAATTATTATTCAAGGCGGGAGGAACAGCGCAGCACTACGGTACAGAGCAAGCTTCATCAGCCTGAGAGCGAGTCCTAGCGTTTAGCAGCTAACTGACTAGAGCAGCTTGTGCTTTAGATTAGATTTGTTATTAGTTTAAATAAAGATCGCTTTAAATGTGGTGTTTGCTTTCACTGTAGTTCGGGAGGAGGAAAAATCACACGAAAAAAAGATACTCTGAACCTAATTGATCAATTAGTGTCACTTATTTTAACATATGAAACGTTTTAAAATCAGCTTTAAAAATGTGGCTGCATCGTTTTGTTGTTTGTTTGTTTGTTTTTTCTTTCTTTTTAAGAGCTTTTCAAAATTTCCAAACCTGCAGTGAACTAGCAGTCGAAAAATTGAACACCAAGAGTGAAAGTCCTTACATTTAAAAAAAAAACGTGTGGAGAACCATAACGAGTGCAGATGTTTTCTGCCAGGTTTTACTTCAGGACACAATCAAGCAATTCACACCGTGCTGTGATCCGTGTATAGACCTGCTGAGCAGAGCCGCTCGAACCCGACTTCACAAATATAACGACGGTATAAGAGGGTCGGTTCTCTGAAAGACAGGATGTTATTGTGGAGAAAGATTTCAGTCAGAAAGAGTGAAAAAAGTGACAGTGGATTATAGATTGATCAGAAAACGGGGTTCGAAAACTAGCGGATAATCAATACATAAAAACCGCCTCGTGTCTGTGAGTCTGATCTAAAACGAGTCAGGTCTCGTTCACCGAGAGACGTGTGTTTGTCCCTCTGTTGATGATCTGACACTGAATTTTAGTGTTGAAGAGAAATCTGAGCTGCTTTTTAGATGAACAAACACTCAGAGCTTCTCAGAGAGCAGAAATGGGTTGGATATGGAAAGAAAGAAAGAAAGAAAGAAAGAAAGAAAGAAAGAAAGAATAATATTTAGATAGATAGATAGATAGATAGATAGATAGATAGATAGATAGATAGATAGATAGATAGATAGATAGATAGATATGGAAAGAAATAAAGAAAGAAAGAAAGAAAGAAAGAAAGAAAGAAAGAAAGAAAGAAAGAAAGGAAGGAAGAAAGACAGAAGAAGAAGAAGAAGAAGAAGAAGAAGAAGAAGAAGAAGAAGAAGAAAAGAGAAAAAATAATATTTAGATAGATAGATAGATAGATAGATAGATAGATAGATAGATAGATAGATAGATAGATATGGAAAGAAAGAAAGAAAGAAAGAAAGAAAGAAAGAAAGAAAGAAAGAAAGGAAGAAAGACAGAAGAAGAAGAAGAAAAGAAAGAAAAAATAATATTTAGATAGATAGATAGATAGATAGATAGATAGATAGATAGATAGATAGATAGATAGATATGGAAAGAAAGAAAGAAAGAAAGAAAGAAAGAAAGAAAGAAAGAATAATATTTAGATAGATAGATAGATAGATAGATAGATAGATAGATAGATAGATAGATAGATAGATAGATATGGAAAGAAAGAAAGAAAGAAAGAAAGAAAGAAAGAATAATATTTAGATAGATAGATAGATAGATAGATAGATAGATAGATAGATAGATAGATAGACAGATGAACAAACAAAGAAACAAATAAATAACATAAAATCTAGTAAATAATGAGTACAAACAAACATCTGTGTGGAGAAAAAAAGAAGCGTTTTTGTTTTTCTGGATCTTTTCTATAAATCTATCAGCTCTAGTATTGTAGAGAAAAACAGAAATAGTGATGAAACTCTACAAATTCTTAAAGTCCTGAGTGTCTACTTTCATATGAGCTTCATATTAACACCAGTGTGGAGTGAGACACGAGGAAGACGTTCAGTCACCAACATGGACGCTGTAATAACTGGAGGAAACATTTCCTGGCCTTCTGGAGTTAAAAGAGTTCATTCTCCTGCCCTGATTTAGAGAGTTCACGTTTCAGACACAAACACCAGAAAAGAAAAAAAGTGATCAGTGTTGAACTTGTGCCTGAGTGAGGCGGCTCTGCGTAACCTCTTGTGAATGAGTGAATCGACTCTAAATCAACTCCACTGTCAAAGAAGAATCAAATGTGTGATTTGGATAGTATGTGTTTTGTTCTGTTTTTTTTTTTGGTTTTTTTTGCGTAGCTTCGAGCACACACACACACACAAACACACACACACACAAACACACACACACAAACACACACACACACACACACAAACACACACACACACAAACACACACACAAACACACACACAAACACACACACACACACAAACACACACACACAAACACACACACACACACACACACACACACACACACACACACACACACAAACACACACACCAAATCTAGCCGTGTGTCTTGAGTTTGTGACAGTGTATTTTTCTCCTCTCTCTAATTCTGACTAACGAATAAAACTCAAACAGAATCACGAACACCTCGTCAGGAACAAAAGCAGAAGCAACACTTCTGATTCAGAGTGTGATATTTTCTAACAAATCCCACGAGTGTGACGTGACTCTGGAGCATGATGAACTTGGAATCCTCATTGTTCCTCAGCTTACTCTCAGCTCTGATCTCTACCATCTTCCTCAGATAGCGTGTTCAAAC
>NC_083465.1:29621958-29629458 GCF_030014155.1 Tachysurus vachellii
TGATTTGCAGGATGGTGCGTGTGCGTGTGCGTGTGCGTGTGTGTGTGTGCGTGTGTGTGTGTGTGTGTGTGTGTGCAACGACACAAACGGGAAAAATAAAACAAATCTCGTTACCTTCTGTTATTAGTTATTAATTATAACAATTTATTCGTGGGTTTTTACGAGACATTACGCCGCACCACACCACTGCGCTGTGGATTTCTGGATCCTGACTGGTCAGAAGACGACGATGGAGGGAACGCAGCAACGGCTCCGATGTTAACGCGCTCGCTCCGATACAGTCTCGTTACTATAGCAACGGCTCTTTGACGGCTCATGGTGGAAGGAGTCTTCAGTGTCAGTGGGGTTCCTCTGTAACATGATGTAACACTGAGGCGTGTGGAAATATCTCCGTCTAATATTCCTCAGGAGGATCTGATCATTCAGTTCGTTTAAGATGATGAAAGACTTTCGGCTGTAAACGTTTTCTTTCTATCAGTAGTTCAGATAAATATCGGATGAAGATCAGATGAAGATCAGATGAAGATTAGATGAAGATTAGATGAAGCAGATTTTAGATATTAGACCCCAAAAATCTGAAAATGTACTTGCTGAAATTAGAATATTGATAAATATTCATATCTTTAAAAAGCTTGATTCTTCTTCTTCTTCTTCTTCTTCTTCTTCTTATTATTATTATTATTATTATTATTATTATTATTATTATTGTATACTAAATTTGTATTTTTATTAATTTTTATTGTTCTTTACATAATTTTTCCCTTATAATTTTATTTAATTTTGTTTTAACACAAGAAGCTTTTTGAGCTGCATTTTATATAGATGTTTTAATATATAATTTATTTTTCTTCTTCTTCTTCTTTTATTATTATTATTATTATTATTATTTAATTAATCTGTATATCGTTCTTTAATCTGTCCTCCAAAATGTTAGGATTTTGGGGTCACAGAAATGAACACAAACTCAGACGAACTCGACCTTATTCAGTGGATCTTGGGATTTTTTTTGAAAAGGCAAAATTTCTGCAGATTTGTTCAGCCGAAATCCTCGTGTGTGTGAAACATAAGTACAGCATCTCTTTTTCATCACAACGATCTGTCGTTCACACCGTAAAAGAACAACAAACATTGTATTATTACTTAATACATTTAATTCAACAAAGAAACAAGATAATGACAGACAGACAGACAGACAGACAGACAGACAGACAGGCAGACAGACAGACAGACAGACAGACAGACTGGAAGACAGACAGACAGACAGACAGACAGACAGGCAGACAGACAGACAGACACTGATGCAGATTTAAACACACACACACTGTATGGACACACACATGCTGTATGGACACACACACATGCTGTATGGACACACACACACTGTATGGACACACACACATGCTGTATGGACACACACACACTATGGACACACACACAAAAACACGCTGTATGGACACACAAACATGCTATAAGGACACACACACACTGTATGAACACACACACACACACACACACACACACACACACACACACACATACTGTATGGACACACACACAGAAACACATGCTGCATTCTACATGGACACCCCCCTACAGACACACACACACACACACACACACACACACACACACACACACACACATACTGTATGGACACACACACACAGAAACACATGCTGCATTCTACATGGACACCCCCCTACACACACACACACACACACACACACACAGCTGTGTGAGGGAGCATCAACTCATTCCTCTGTATCTCCCGGATAAACTAATTAGCGCTACTTTAAATCGGCTCGTAACGTAAAGCAGCACTAATTCGATGCTAATGATGCGCTCGCTGCCGTGGCGACGATTTCTTCCTCTCAGCGAATTTCACTTGAACAATACGATCTGCTCTTTATTTCCCTTCTTCTGTCTCCAACCGTCTGGGATTTGATTTTCATCTAAAGTTCTGATCAGAGTCCTGAACTGAACGCAGTTTAAGAGAAGATCTAGAAATAGAATAATAAAGAAATAAATCTAATATCGTCTAAAGAGTTTTAGTTTAAAATGTGTGAAATTCACTGTATTTTTATTTATTTACCATATGTGCACATTTTAGTTTATTTCAGTTTACTCTTTTTTAAATAGAGTTGAATTAGAGAAGTGATATTTATTCGTTTCTTTAGTACGACTCTCACACTCTTATTGATTAAACTCTAATTATTAAATCATTATCATTTCTCTCGTTGTGTGTAGATGTGTTTCACATCAATGCTATTGAAATTCACTACTTCAACTTAATCAAAATAAAACTTTTTGTTCTCTAGGTTTATCCTAGCGCTAACTAGAAGCGTAGCTAACTGTGAGGAGTTACATCGTAGATTTGAAAATGTAGACGTTATATTAGAATTTGTGAAGAAATTCTATTAGAATTTTATGAATTGTATACTTTTATGAAAAAGTATGTCGAGGTAGAGGACGCTTTGCTAACTTTATTAGCTAAATGTCAATTTCAATTTCACCTCCAACTTTTAAAACGTGAGGTTCCATCAAGTTATATGTAGAACCTCAGGGTTCAGTAATCGGCCAATAGAAGATTTTCCAAAGAAAAATAGATTCTTCTTGGAGCTTTTGGAGAACGACGAAACCTTTACATTAAAACAATTCTATAACTTGTCAGAATCGTAAGGTGCGATTTCTACAAGAGAGAGAAAGAAAGACAGAATGATGGTTTAGGTTAAAGTTACATTTTTAGATCAAAGTAAACACATAAAAGAAACTTTTTTATATTATTAATAAAATAATTATTTTTTTAATTATTAAATTAATTACAAAATTAAATTAAATGAATGAATTCATTATTCATTCATTATTATTAATTGGTAATTAAATTTATTTAATAATTAAATTAATTCCTATATTTTTAATTGAACAATTTCAAAAGTAGCAAAATTTTCATCTTAATTTTAATTTTAGTAAATATTGGCTTCCAGTTTTATTTCAGTATAATCTTGACACATTCAGGTCATTTATCAAGCTTTAAGTAAATGTGTGTGTGTGTGTGTGTGCATGTGTGTGTGTGTGTGTGTGTGTTTGCGTGTGTGGGTTTGTGTGTGTGCGTGTGTGCGTGTGTGTGTGTGTGTTTGCGTGTGTGTGTGTGTGCGCATGTGTGTGTGTGTGTGTGTGTTTGCGTGTGTGGGTGTGGGTGTGTGTGCGTGTGTGTGTGTGTTTGCGTGTGTGTGTGTGTGTGTGTGTGTGTGTGCGCATGTGTGTGTGTGTGTGTGTGTGTGTACGTGTGTGGGTGTGTGTGCGTGTGTGCATGTGTGTGTGTGTTTGCGTGTGTGTGTGTGTGTGTGTGCGCATGTGTGTGTGTGTGTACGTGTGTGCGTGCGTGCAAAATAATAATAAACGATCAATTTAAATTCCCAGGCGTGTGCAGAACATTACTGATTTGCATACGGTGACGCCTACAAAACTCCATAAAAGGTCGAGACCTTAAAGGCGTGGCAACACGAAACGACTATTAAACAGTGAAATCAAAGGCAGACGACAGAGATGGAGGTTATTTTAACTCACTTCTATGCCACTAAAATATTTCTCAGAAATTATGAATTATGGTGTTAATCTTCCTTTCACTCGTAAGCGAGCGCTCAATCATCTGTGGTGTTTGTGTGCGGCTCACAGCTCTGTTTATACAACGCTAAATTATACCAAGTGGAGGTTTTCAGATAAATCTGAGTTTGTTTATTTTCATAAATCTGTACTTTCTACCGTTTATAAATTTGAGGATATTTTATTAAATCAAAGCTGTAGTTGTGTTTGTTAGCTTTATTGTTGATTAGTTACTAGTTTTGTTTGCTGAGCTGTGTTTTAAGCCCCGCCCACTCAGGTGTACTGCATCATACCCCCAGGTTCCATCTCTCTATACATTACAATCATCAGACATTTAGTCACAGTAATGCATTCATTTTGGTCTGTATGGAAATGTGTGTGTGTGTGTGTGTGTGTGTGTGTGTGTGTGTGTGTGTGTGTGTGTGTTGTGCCACATTCCTCCGGGCTGAGTGTGTCTGTAATGGTGCGTAGCATATTGTAAAGTGAGAACCGAGCACAGATCAGAACTTCCACAGTAACATTTTATTATCTTAAGATAAGGTTTTTTTTTGATACATGACGAGACGTGTGTGTGTGTGTGTGTGTGTGTGTGTGTGTGCATTTCCGTGCGGGTGAGCGTGTTTTCATGTCTCTGGGTGTGCTGGTCTTCTCAGGTTTCTAGATGCTCTTATCTCGGAGATCAACAGAAAAATGTGCTTTATTTATCTTTCCTGTTGTGAATCAGAGCCACAGTAAGGCGGAGCTAGTGTACGCAAGTATGTGTGTGTGTGTGTGTGTGTGTGTGTGTGTGTGTGTGTGTGTGTGTGTGTGTAGTAATGAGGGACAGATTGACTCTTGTCAGACTAAATAATGCTTTTGCCACATTGGACTTTTCATTCCACCGATTCTCTCAGGTGTTCATCCTGCTCTCCTCTGTCTGTCTCACTCTCCCTGTCTGTCTCCATCTGTCTGTCTGTCTCAATCTGTCTGTCTGTCTCAATCTGTCTATCACTCTCTCTGTCTATAACTCTCCCTGTCTGTCTATCACTCTCTCTGTTTGTCTCATTCTGTCTGTCTGTCTCACTCTCCCTGTCTGTCTCACTCTGTCTGTCTGTCTGTCTGTCTGTCTCACTCTCTCTTGCTCTCTGTCTCCCACTTTCTCTGTTTGTCTCTCTCTCACTCTGTCTGTTTCATCTCTCAGTCAGTCTCCTTTTCTTTTTGTCTTTCCATTTTGAATCCTTTCACTTCCCTTTAGTTTTTAATCTTCTCTTTGCAGTCTATTCCTCCTTTTTCCTTTCCACTTTCCTCACTAAAATCCCTCATTCCTCTATCTATCTATCTATCTATCTATCTATCTATCTATCTATCTATCTATCTATCTATCTATCTATCTATCTATCTATCAGTAGGAGTTTCTCTTGTCCTTTCATCTCAGGAGGGACACCACTCATAACCACTCCACCCCCCGCCCAGCATCGCAGGATTCTTTCTGCACACACACACACACACACACACACACACACACACACACACACACACACACACACACACACAGACAGACACACACAGACACATACACACAGAGAAAAAACCTGTGGTGATCAGTGCTGGCTGTGTAAACAGCAGCATGAAGCGTTACAGGGGCCTATGCTTTTATTTGAGTATCAAGCAGAGTTTTTGGGGTAGTGTTTGTGTATGTGTGTGTGTGTGTGTGTGTGTGTGTGTATGCCACACCCTAGGCTTTGATGCCATTTGTCAGTGTGCGAGGAGAATGCATTCAGCGCAGCCCCTTAGTGTGTAGCATAGAAACTCAAATTTAGCCTCAGTTCATGACCCATGCTAGGATTTTTTTTTTTATTGTTATAAATAATTTATTCATAAATACAGCTTTCATCTCTTACACACACACACACACACACACACACACACACTTTGCTCTTTAATGTGACTCATGGTTCAGAAGTTCACTGGCCTTTCTCCTGATTTATTTAGCAATTTTGTGTTTCCGTGGCTCAGGTTGTGTAACACCCATGAGAGCAGGGACACACTGGAGATACAAGCTGTGAGATACACTCTCCATTCACACACTCTTCATCCTCTCGACACACTCGTCACTACTCTGTGACACACACAAACAAACACACACACACACACACACACACACACACACACACACACATTCAAGTCCACCTGCACTAATTACTTTACTTTTTACATTTAATAAACAAAGTTGACTTTATTTATTTATTTATTTGTTTGTTTGTTTGTTTGTTTGTTTGTTTGTTTTGGCTTAAGAACATAGTTTATCCTCCACAATTCACTCCTCCAGCCTTTCACACATCACATTACACCAGGATTTCTCCTTGTTTTAGTAGACTTTGGTGCTTGGGCCCCTAAATATAATCACTTAGTGATAAGAGTAGCTGGTGATTTCTAACAAGTTTACAGCCTTCAAGAGAAGGTGATAACGAAATAATAAACTGAATTAATCACTAATCCAGGAAGTCAGTTAGTAAATAGTCAGTAAGTTAGTAAGAAACTCAGTACGTTGGTCAAGTTGTTCATTAATAGATCAGTAACTTTATAAACTAGTAATTATGTAAATTATTAAGGAAGGAAGTTAATAAGGAAATCAAAAAGTCAGTAAGTATGTAAAACGACCAGTCAGTAAGTCAGCATGAAAACCATTAAAGTTATAATTCAGTCATTAAATCAGTAAGTTAGTAGCTCTGTAGGTCAGTCTGTAATGCGGTAATTTCATAAATAAGTCATAATTATGTAAACCAGTAAGGATATAAACCAATAATTATGTCAGTAAGTAAATTAGAAACTCAGTTAGAAAGTCAGTAAGTCTGTAAAGATATAATAGGTTATAAATTACTAAGTCAGTTAATCAGTTAGTGATTAAGTCATTCAGTCAGTCAGACAGTCAGTCAGACAGTCAGACATTAAATCACTCAGTCAGTCATTCAGTCAGTCAGTCAGTCATTAAGTCATTCAGTCAGTCAGACATTAAATCTCTGTCAATTATTAAGTTAGTCGGTCATTAAGTCAGAATCAGTCAGTCAATAAGTCATAAACTTAGTCAGTCATTCAGTCAGTTATTAAATCACTCAGTCAGTTATTAAGTCAGTCAGTCATTAAATGAGTCAGTCATTAAGTCAGTTATTAAGTCAGTCAGTCATTAAATCAGTCAGTCATTAAGTCAGTTATTAAGTCAGTCAGTCATTAAGTCAGTTATTAAGTCAGTCAGTCATTAAATCAGTCAGTCATTAAGTCAGTTATTAAGTCAGTCAGTCATTAAGTCAGTTATTAAGTCAGTCAGTCATTAAATCAGTCAGTCATTAATTCATTAACTCACTCAGTCAGTCACTCAGTCAGTTGTTAAATCACTCAGCCAGTCATTAAATCAGTCAATTACTCAGTCAGTTACTCAGTCAGTCAGTGATTAAATCAGTCAGTCATTAAGTCATTAACTCACTCAGTCAGTCATTAAATCAGTCAGTTATTAAGTCAGTCAGTCATTAAATCAGTCAGTCATTAATTCATTAACTCACTCAGTCAGTCACTCAGTCAGTTGTTAAATCACTCAGCCAGTCATTAAATCAGTCAATTACTCAGTCAGTCAGTGATTAAATCAGACAGTCATTAAGTCAGTCAGTCACTCAGTCAGTTATTAAGTTGTTCAGTCATTAAATCTGTTAAATATTATAGTCTTTAGTAATATAGTATTTATATTACTCAGTCAGCCATTAAGTCAGTCAGTCATTAAATCAGTCAGTCACTCAGTCATTTATTAAGTTGTTCAGTCATTAAATCAGTCAGTCACTCAGTCATTTATTAAGTTGTTCAGTCATTAAATCTGTTAGTTATTAAATCAGTCAGTAACTGAAATTTAAACAATGAATATTTTTATGA
>NC_083465.1:29639458-29656958 GCF_030014155.1 Tachysurus vachellii
TCACACGTCAGCCCTGTGTTTACTTTCATCCTAATGGCTTCATTTACAATTCTCTGCCCTGGACGTGTGTGAGAGTTCAGTCACGGCTCCTGTCTTCATCTAGAAAAATCCAGATTATTAATCTGTCGTCGCTTTTTGTACACAGTTTACACTGACCATTAACATGTTCTCACTTACACTAGAGCAGCTGTAAACACTCAATCTCTCTCTCTCTCTCTCTCTCTCTCTCTCTCTCTCTCTCTCTCTCTCTCTCTCTCTCTCTCTCTCTCTCTCTCTCTCTCTCTCTCTCTCTTTCTCTCTCTCTAACTCTCTCTCTCTCTCTCTCTCTCTCTTTCTCTCTCACTCTCTCTCTTTTGCGCTCTCTCTCTCTCTCTCTCTCTCTCTCTCTCTCTCTCTCTCTCTCCTGACCGTAAAGCACCACAGCTGGAGACTCCATCCATATAGGTTACATAAAAATATCAGCATAGCTTTAACTCTATACGACACACCATAGAAATATAGAAATATTTTTTTAGCAAAGGGAAAAATAAAATTCATACATGAATATCTTATTAAAAAATAAATAAAATGAATAAATAAAAGTATAAACGTATTCTGTGCCAAAGATAATAAAACGGTCTGACTTTTTAAATAGAAAGATAGAAAAAGGGAGAATTATATTCAGATTCCCAGATACAGCAAATGTAAAGAAGAGAAATTTGTGTATTTAGTTATGAATGATAAACGTCATAGAGTTGGACTAAATGGCTGAGAACCCATTTTTTAAAGAATTTAACATTAAATACATTTAAATAAATTAGACTTAAATATTTAACACCTTTATTTTTATTGTGTGAACAACAGATTGTTAACATGAACACTAACATCTTAATGATCTCTCTCTCTCTCTCTCTCTCTCTCTCTCTCTCTCTCTCTCTCTCTCTATGTGTGTGTGTGTGCAGACCGATAGTCCGATCTACAATTCTGCTGCGCTAAGCTCCATGGATTAGTGTGTTTACGCTCAGCGAGGCTCCTGATTGGCCAGATGAGATCTGCTCACATCACTTCCTGTGCAGTGGGTAAGTCAAGCTGTGTGGATTCTTGGATTCTGCAGTTTATAATCCTTAGTTGTGTTGTGTGTGTGATTATATACAGATAAACACACACACACATACACACACAAACACACACACACTCTATGCTCTATGCTCCACCAGGAATAGTGTCGTTTATCTTTTGTTTGTTTTTTGTTTGTTTATTGTTTATTGTTTGCTTATTCTTTCCCAACAACCATTTGCTTCATGCCCAATAATTTCCTATAGAAGCGTCATTACCGTGTTTACATGGTTGCCTTGTGAACAGAAAGGTAAAGATCTTTGTTTGTGATACACAAAATGCCACAAAGGAAAATAATTAATAATAAATAATCAATCATTTAAACACACAATTCTTATGGACACAAGATGATTCCATGTTATTATTAAGGACAAAACGGGGGGATTTTTATTTTTATAGATATATATTATATATATTTTTTATATACACAAGGTTATATTCTGCTGCAGAATTTAAAAAAATAAAAAATAGAAAATAGAAAAAAATAGAAATTTCTAAAATAGAAATTAAAAAAATAAATAAATAAGAAAACATTTTTTCCCTATTTCTGGTAAATATTTCTCTATACTCATGAAGACATAAAAAAGAAAATTACATAATTTAGATTAAAGAATAAATAAATAAATAAATAAATAAATAAATAAATAAATATTTTTCTTGATATTGTAACTAATAAAAAAGAAAATAAATCTACAGTTTCTATACACACAAAAGGACACAAAAAAAGAACGTGAAATAATTAACAATAAATTAAAATGTAATAAAATATACAAATATACACCAATCTGGAAAAAATCTATGTATGTATTCTGTACACGAGCTGATATTCTGCTGCAGTTAAATAATTAATGGAAAAAAATATATATATATATATGAAGAAGAGAAAAAAGAAAAGATTTATTCTGCTGATTTATGTTAAATATTATAGAACTGAGCTGAATAATCTCATAGAAAAGTGATATTATTGTGTTTATATGTTTCAGACACACACACACACACACACACACACACACATTCACACACACATTCATTTCTATTAACTAAAATTGGTCTGCATGCTATTGCTTTATGTTGTACTTTATTTATACATATGAATAATTTCTGTTCATCCTTTATGTTGTTCATCAGATGATCTATTTACATATTTCTGTTCTATCCTCACTGCTCTGTGTGGGTTTGTGTTGAGAGAGAGAGAGAGAGAGAGAGAGAGAGAGAGAGAGAGAGAGAGAGAGAGAGAGAGAGAGAGAGAGAGAGAGAGAGAGAGAGAGAGAGAGAGAGAGAGAGAGAGAACGAGAGACAGAAAGAGAGAGAGAGAGAGAGAGAGAATGAGAGACAGAGAGAGAGACAGAGAGAGAGAGAGAGAGAGAGAGAGAAAACGAGAGACAGAGAGAGCGAGAGAGAGAGAGAGAGAGAGAGAGAGAGAGAGAGACAGAGAGAGCGAGAGAGAGAGACAGAGAGAGAGAGAGAGAGAGAGAGAGAGAGAGAGAGAACAAGAGACAGAAAGAGAGAGAGAGAGAGAGAGAGAGAGAGAGAGAGAGAGAGAATGAGAGACAGAGAGAGAGACAGAGAGAGAGAGAGAGAGAGAGAGAGAGAGAGAAAACGAGAGACAGAGAGAGCGAGAGAGAGAGAGACAGAGAGAGAGAGAGAGAGAGAGAGAGAGAGAGAGAGAGAGAGAGAGAGAGAAAACGAGAGACAGAGAGAGCGAGAGAGAGAGACAGAGAGAGAGAGAGAGAGAGAGAGAGAGAGACAGAGATAGAGAGAGAGAGAGAGAGAGAGAGAGAGAGAGAGACAGAGATAGAGAGAGAGAGATGAACACTCCTCTGGTACTCCTCGCTGTATGTAGCTCTGGTGAATAGAGTAGTTTAGTTTCTAATCGCATTTCCTAAAATTAATGAAGTGCCAGTTTCTAACAAAGGAATCTAATTGTTGTTTGTTTTAATCAGTGATTTGATTTTCCTGCTGTAGAGAAACTCATGTTTCAGTGCAGGAGGTTAAGGTCAGTGCCTTTACAACTGCCAACAACAACCTGGTGTTTGTTTTAGAAACCATTATGAGCAAAGGTTCATGGGAAAGTGGCATTCCAGGGGCTGTCACTTCACTTCAGAAGGCTGTGTGTGTGTGTGTGTGTGTGTGTGTGTGTGTGTGTGTGTGTGTGTGTGTGTGTGTGTGTGTACGAGACATATTTCACACTGCGCATCCTACGTCAGAGATCTAACCCTATCGTCCAATCAGGAGCCAGACCCTTCTGTACGAGCCAATCAGGTGCAGTGGCGTAACGTTGGTAGGGAATCAAAGCCTTTCAGCTCTCTCCTGATTTTAAAATTCATTCTAGTAAGGAATGAGGACAAGGATGATGAGGAAGAAGAGGGAGGAGGAGGAAGATGAAGGAAAAAGCCTTGTGTGTAGCAAAGCGTCAACATCGTCCCACGTTTCACTGTTTCACTTTTTAATTCCTGTCCTGAAACATCTAGAGCAGCTCAGCTCACAGTTCTGGACGCTGTAGGTTTCACGAACGAACCCCGTGGATCCGCCGCCTCGTTCCCACGCGGATAAAACGGAGAAACAAAACAAGAGCGCTGTCTTCTGTCTCAGAGTCTTTAACAAAGTGTGCTGAAGGTGTTGTGTCTGTTTTAAACGCCTCTTCTCACCTGTCAGAACACACAGCTATGAGCTTTACGTATTCCTTCGCTTATTTATAAAAGCTTAGCGTCGCCTCGGCGGCTTTTCTGCTCTTAAAGAACGAGGCGTAAAAACGTTTACGACAAAACACGATCCGATACGACAGGACACGATACGGTACGCCGTTAGATTACCGTTTCATCGAAGGTGAAACTGCAGAGAAAAAAAAACGTTTTGCTAAACACAAGCAGGTGATAACTTCATCGCAGCATGAGGGCCGGGAGGATGGAGGGATTAATGGGGCGATGCTGTAGCGGAGGAGTGCTGAGTTTGAGATCGGACCACCTGCTGAGAGAGAGAGAGAGAGAACGAAAGAGAGAGAGAGAAAGAGAAAGATAGAGAGAATGAGAAAGAGAGAGAGAATGAGAAAGAGAGAGAGAGAGATGCCTCCCTCTTTTATCAGACCCTAGATAGGATTAGGTTCTTTTTGCTCTCCTTTCTTTACTCTCTTTCTCTCTCTTTCTCTCTCCCCACTTCTCAGAGCAGTGAAGCTTCTATTCTTCTATCGCTTGTAGATTTGACGTGACGGACGTCCGTGACGGGATTTCACGTGTACTTTTCTTTAAGACGCTCTCTGCAGTAGGGCCTATTCATCCTGACACTCTTTCACCACCATCCTCTGTAGTAATGCGTGTGTGTGTGTGTGTGTGTGTGTGTGTGTGTGTGTGTGTGTGTGTGCATGTTCGTTGCAAATGAGTACCCCAGTGTATGTTTGGGGTGAAAAAATATTTTGAAGTCGGAAGTGTGTGTGCGCGTGAAGCTGTGTACGTTACCCATAATGCACTGCCTGGGGTTACAGCTTACATGTAGAAAGAGATCACACATTAATACAAAAAAAGAAGACTTTCAATGTTTTGTTTATATTTATATATATAAATAATTATATATATATAATTATACTGCTATTACAACAATACAGACATATTTATAGAGTATTTAATAAGTAAATAATTTAACATGACATTAATTATTAATTGTTTTTATTAAAAAATAAAAAATAAAAGATAGACATTTATTTAACTAAGAAAGCCAGAATATTATTTTGGGGTGTTACATGTGTAATAACGTGTGTGTGTGCGTGTTTGTGTGTGTGTGTGTGTGTGTGTGTGTGTGTGTGTGTAAAAAATACATTATAAATAAGGAACCAAGAAAAAGTGAGAAAATGACAAAAAGAAATAGGGAGTGAGAGGAGAGAGAAAAGAAAGATATGAGAGAAGAGAAAAACAGGATAAATAGAACAGAAATAATAATGAGTATTTGGTTTTTGAGAAAAGAACAGATGAGGAGGGAAAATAAAGGAAGAAGGGATGAAAATTGAGAGAGAGAAAAAAGGAATGAAAACATTTGTGAAAATTTGTGAGAGAGAGAGAGAGAGAGAGAGAGAGTGACAGAAATGGCAGAAGAGAATGCGATGAAATGGAAGCCGAGGGAAATAAAAGAAATCAACAATTAAATGTCGGATAAGAGGCAATGAGAAAACAGAGACAGAAATAAATAGAAAGATAGTGTGTGTGTGTGTGTGTGTGTGTGTGTGTGTGTGTGTGTCTATTTAACACCTTTTCCAAAATCATTGTTTAACAAACGACCTAGAAACCCAAAACAGCTTTCTGATATTCCCCAAATATTCCAAATCCCTCTAACGCTGTATTTAAAGCCGCTTTGAAGGTTTTCCGGAACATTCTCTCTCTCTCTCTCTCTCTCTCTCTCTCTCTCTCTGTCTCTCTCTCTCTGTCTCTCTCTCCTGTTCCAGAAGCTCGGTTCGTTCCCGTGCCAGCCACCAGTAACGATATTCCAGGAAAGAGCTCCACATGTTCAATTATATAATTACATCATTGCAGATTTAGACAGATGTCCCATAATACATTTCAAATGCAATCAGCTGCACTCGATCCCCCACATAATGCGCTCGGAGAAGAAAAATGATCTCCGACGCACACCGAACACATCGTATTTGTCATGTCGCTGCACGGGTTGCGTCGCGTCGCTGCTGCCTCTGCCACAGTCGCTGTTATTAACGTTAGCTCGGATTTCCGCTCGACGCCCAGAATTTTCTGTATGTTTTTTTTATTTTATTTATTTATTTATTTATTTTTTTTATAATGACGACTTCGTAGCCAAGTCCCCCGGGCGATACCTGCTCATGCTAATCACCTCGTTGAAATACATGTAATTTCTGGGACTCTCTGCGCCTCGGAAATCGCCTCCCGACTCGGAGAGAAGTTCCACTTTGCTGCACAGTTTGCTGGAGGCTGAGACGTTCCGCCGATTCACGGCCAATCTCTTCTCCTCGTAGCACAGATGGCACGCAATCCTGCTCCATCCTGACAACTGAGAATGAGTAACTGTTTACTTTGGCGACGGAGATGTATCTGTGCACCGAGCGAGCGAAGGAAAGCTGCTGTTTATACGCTACAGGCCAAAAAAAAGCAGAGTTTAAAGTTTTACAAGCTCAATTGCCAGAAAAAAGAATGAAAGGCTTTCAGACTGGTAATGATGTACGAAAGGAAACACTGCCGTGTAACGATTAGGTTTCAGGTGAAAAATAAATACTACAGATTCAGTCTTTATTCTCTTCGTCTCTGATATAAAAGCACAGACTGACATATAAATCCAGAGTGATTGACAGCCGCTCTGGAGTTTTCTGCTCTCTGCTCGATAGACGCCCTCAGCGGCCTCGTGGCAAATAATTCATTCTTCTTCCTTTTCTTTTCTTTTCTTTTTTCTAAGTTTATTAATATGACATAAGAACTGTCAGCGTTCTCTATATCTAACGGAGACGCGTCTCCACCACAACCACGTGATCTGATTGGTCAGAAGTGTTACACGGAGACGTGTACAGGGGAAACCCTCTGGTATCTAAAACTAAAAATAATCAGAAAAAAACCCTTAAAAATAATACAAATGTGGAAATTGTCTGTCACTTAACACATTTCGTTATGTTTCCCAGCGTGAGAACTTCTTCAGGTGTAAGAGAGAGAGAGAGAGAGAGAGAGAGAGAGAGAGAGAGGAGTCAAAAGTTTTGACCAGATTTATTTATTTATTTATTTATTTATTTATTTATTATAGTGTTAAAATTTAGGATTGGGGTTAGGGTTAGGATTAGGGTTGGGAATTAGGATTAGTGTTAGGGTTAGTGTTAGGGTTAGGGTTAGGGTTAGGGTTAGTATTAGGGTTAGGGTTAATATTAGGGTTAGTATTAGGATTAGGGTTAGGATTAGGGTTAGTGTTAGGGTTAGTATTAGGGTTAGTGTTAGGGTTAGTATTAGGGTTAGTGTTAGGGTTAGGGTTAGGGTTAGTGTTAGGGTTAATAGAATCAGGAATCCTGACAGATGTGATTAGACACTTCATGTGATTTGTAAAAGGATTCAGTGATCAGTGTGTTATCTGGTGTTATATATCAGACATCAGAGTAGTTATCTTCTTACACACACACACACATTATGGAGTGTTAATTATGTGCCACAGTAAACAGGGTGAGTATCAATGTATCACAGCATGTGACCAGGTCATGTGATGTGCCGGGGCTGATGGGTAATTATCTGTCTCACTGTGTTTACCTCCATGACACTGTAGTGTTGCACTGACCATCAGGTAATAACACACAAGCTTCTCTAATGACCTGAATAAATCAGTTACACAACACTATAACACACTCGCTTCTTCCTCCAGTTCAGTCAGTGTGTTAATGGTGTTGGTGTACACGTTGTTGAAGTTGACGTTGGTGTTAGTGTAGATGTTGGTGTTGATGATGTTGGTATGGATGATGTTGGTGTAGACGATGCTGGTTTTGATGACGTTGGTATGGATCGTGTCGTTGTAAACGATGCTGGAGTAGACGGTGTTGGTATGGATGGTGTTGGTATGGATGGTGTTGGTATGGATGGTGTTATTGTTTGTCTAGATGCTGTTGGTGGAGACAGTGTTGGTGTTGATAACGGTGGTATGGATGGTGTCGGAGTAGACAGTGTTAGTATGGATGGTGTTAATCACTGCCACGTGGATGTTCTGTAGTCTAGAAAGCAGAATTGAAAGGTCTCTTCTTTGTTATTTTCTGTATGATTGATGATTATTGCTAATAAAAGTGTTAATGAGATTTAGGTCAGGCTTTGTTTTACAACTTCATATCTGAGAGAGAGAGAGAGAGAGAGAGAGAGAGAGAGAAAGAGAAGATACAGAGAGAAAAGAGAGAGAGAGAGAGAGAGAGAGAGAGAGAGAGAGAGAAAAGAGAGAGAGAGAGAGAGACATCAGTGGTATAATAATTATTATATATAAATTATAATAATTTAAAAAGCTCCATTATATTAAAGGCCACTTCTGATGACTGATAAGAACGAAGCTGAAAACGTTACGAATCTGACTCATTAATATGCAAACACAATTCACACTGGTTTTCCCTCCTGACAGGTGAGAGGTGAAGAGCCAGAGCTCACACACCTGCATTCTATCATCCAGAACCTCTCTCTCGCTCTCTTTCTCTCTCTCGCGCGCTCTCTCTCTTTGTTTTCTTAATCTCAATAGCACTCCCTTAAATAGTGTGTGTGTGTGTGTGTGTGTGTGTGTGTGTGTGCTGACCTTTTCCTTTATAGAGATTATGAATTGAATAAAGCAGTCACATCAAATATAAACATCAGATAATAATAATTTATAATAATTTCTAATAACAATAATAACAATAATAATAATAAGAAGAAGAAGAACTGACATTTTATTGAAATATGATTAAATACACATATAAATATGATTAAATGCACATATAATACAATAAATAGAATATTCAATAATTCAATAATTCTGTATCACAGGATTATTTACACCTCACACACGAACCGCATTTCTTTTTTCTTTTTCTTTTTTTTAAAGTAATTTCTTTAAGTAATACAATCAATTCAATTACATTTTTCTATTGAATTTTATTTTATTAAATTTCTAATTTAACATCTTCTTTCTTTTATTTTGTGGAACACAAGAACTGTTATTTAATTTAAGACGAGCTTCATTTCCCACAGCAACAGAGTAAATTTAGTTTTTATCACACACACGTAACGCATTTCCCTGGTGCACCAAACAGATAACAAAACACACTAATCAGGGCAATCGGCCCCCGGTGAGACTCACACTGCTGACCACCGATAACACACTCGACCCTCGTCTCCACTCTCTCTCTCTCTCTCTCTCTCTCTCTCTCTCTCTCCTGTCTTCCCCTTTAGCCTCTCGTCTTATTGCAGTACAGTTTTCTCATCTTTAAGTATGAAAGTAAAAAGTAGTGTATTATGTTTAGATATTTGTAACCCAAACCCTCCCCGTCCCACACACACACACACACACACACACACACACACACACACACACACACACACGTTTTAGTGTGTGTGGCAGTTTCCACAAGATCCACAGGACCCACGTTCCCCCAAATGACCTGTGGGAGACATCACACCCCGGTTTATGCTTCTCGAAGCACTCGGCTCAGCTTTGTAAGCACATAACAGCAGGGATTAGTGTAAATTTAAACTCTGTCTCTCGTGATAGATCGAAATAAAAGATTACAGAAAGACTTTTCTGGGACATAAAGGGTTTTTAGCTAAATTAAGGCATTTTAAATATGAAAATAATACATGATGTAAAAAAAAGAAAACTTGTCACTTTTATAAATGTATAAAAAGACACTTATATAAACAATAATGTAAATGAATCCCAGGCACTAATAAATGGATAAAAAAGCAACTTAAATGAGTTAAGCATGTTAATAGCGGTGTTATGTGCTATATGAGTTTATTAAAGGAATTCGCTTATTTACGACGTGATGTTAATTATAATTACTAATGTGACTCATATCATAGCTTCTGTTTTTATTCATTTTCAGCATTTTCTGATGTTTAAAATAATTATTTTTGTAAAAAAAAAAAAAATCCTTGGTTACAAGAAAACAATGTAATCTGAATTGGAAGTAAATCAAAAAAACCATCCCAGACTTTGCATATCGGCTCGTGATCGGCTCGTGATCGGCTCGTGATCGGCTCGTGATCGGCTCGTGATCGGCTCGTGTTGTTTATGATGTAATAACACTCAGCGGATGTGTACAGAAATAATATACATTGTGCAATAACCCAGCGGAAACTTAACTAACTTATAGTATACAATAGTGTAAATTATTATCTTTAATTATTAATTATTTTTAATTATTATTATAAAAGAAGCTTTTATGACAAAGTTTCACAAACTTTTAACATCCGTTTGTCCCCATTACGAGGTGAAGAGAATTGAATTGAAAAGTGTAGGTGTTACATAAGCTGTTGCATTAACACTTTTCACCACAATGCACAGTTTTACACACAAACAGCAAATACACAAATCATGACAAAATATTTTCTTACTATTTTCGTTGGACTAAAGTGGCACCACACGATGTGTTTAAACACTGGGAGACAAAAACTATCCAAATGTGTTTGATGTTGACGCACCGAGATTAAGATTGTAGATTAATGTGACGTCGATCATCAGGTCTTAGACACAGATAACGCCTCATGACAGAGACTCATTTGCATATTGGTTCCTGATTGGCTCTTATCGTTTATGATGCAATAACACAGCAGTGAGGCGTTCAAAAGGAACATAGTTATGTTAAAATAGAGCTTTTTAAATGATTATAATCCATCTCTCTCTCTCTCTCTCTCTCTCTCTCTCTCTCTCTCTTTCTCTCAGTTATGAAGTTGTTAAACATAAAACAAAGCAAGTATGTTCTAAAAACAAAGTTACAAATACCAAAGAAATTAATAGCTAGATAGATAGATAGAACCTTAACCATCAAAATATTATTATAATAATAAGTATTAGTATAAATTTATATATTATTTATTTTTTAAGACTAGCCTACAGAATATGTAAAGAAAAATCTGTCGTTCATATGACACTAAACAGTATACTAAATTTCTCTCTCTCTCTCTCTCTCTCTCTCTCTCTCTCTATATATATATATATATATATATATATATATATATATAAGCTAATCTTGAAAAAAATGACTAATCCTACCTTTAAAATGCATTTATTGCAGAAAGACAAATCACAACGTCAGCGAAAATACCGGTCTCTACCAGATTCTTTTTCTCTCTTTCTCTCTCCCTCTTTTTCTCTCTCTCTCTCCTTTCAGAGGAGAAAATGTCCAATATCAGTGTTTCTTTGTTCTTCTTTACACTTCACAGCACTAAAGAACAGAAATCTAAAGAAAAAGGAAAGACGGAGTCCTGTTTTATTTGAGTGCTGGTGTAACACCGGAGTGTGAGAGTGTGTCCGGCTCTGATCTGGACACAGCCTGCACTTTCCCTTTGGTTGGTTTGCTGTATCTCAGCCTGGTGTCTGTGTGTTTCCTGCAGTCAGAAAGTGCAGCGTGAGCTCGACAGATTAGCCGCTTCATTAGCGCTGTGTGTCCGTGTTCCACATCAGCGTCTTCTTTTACACTCACACAACTCCCAAAGACACACCGGCTCCTTCCAGTCGCCGTGGGGTTCGCGTGTTATGGTTTTTACTTCTTCCCACAGTGTTCAGCCCTGCAGCACAGGCATCGGGTTTCTGCCTCTCGACCTCAAACTGCCCCTCTGCGGCATGACATCAGTTCACATCACATACCTGAGAGTCATTCCACACAGCTCTCAGACGTCCATCATCACACCAGACCTGTTTATTTTACTTCATCAGCTTGTGTACATTGAGGGAACTCGGGACAGTCCAGAGCTCAATTATACTGTAGTGTTTAATAACTCTCTCAGTTTAATCCTTAGTGGAATCTGTTCATGTTTATTCTCAGCTTTTTGTCTGAAAACATTTACTGACAATAATTAGAACTTTTTTTTGATTAATTACTAATGTGACTAAAATAATAATAATAATAATAATAATAATAATAATAATAATAATAATAATAATAATAATTAATAAATAATAAAAATAACAATAATCATATTAATACTGATAATAATAATAATAATAATAAGAAGAAGAAGAAGAAGAAGAAGAAGAAGAAATAAAAATAAATTACAATTACAATTACAACCTTTCAACAGTTACAGGTATTTATTATGTTTACGTGGTGTGTCCTCCCTTGTGAACGATCTGTTACCATAGTAACGACCAGAGTGTATCAGACCCGATACAGATATATAACTATATAAATTTCTATGCTTTATAAAATTGATCAACACCTTCTGACTAATCAGAGGACAAAACTCAACAGCACTGGGTTTGATGAGGATAAGTAGGGTGGTGATGATGATGATGATGATGATGATGATGATGATGAGAAGGTAGGGGAAGATCGTGATGAGAGTTATCATGAGGAAGATTATGATGGGGTGATTATGATGATGAGGAAGAGGATGAAATATTAATTCTGTTTCATTGAGAAAATCAGAATGAAGGAAGCAATTTTGTGTGTGTGTGTGTGTGTGTGTGTGTGTGTCTATGTGTGTGTGCGCACGATTAGAAGATAATGGTGTACAGTGTTTATCTGTACAGTGTTTCTATCTATCTATCTATCTATCTATCTATCTATCTATCTATCTATCTATCTATCTTGGTTAGTGCACTATGTGTCAGAACAAGGCAATAATTGTGTTGTCTGTCTGACTAAATATATATTTGTTTTAGTGATTTTCCACAAAAGTTTCTTGTCTGTAATCTCACTAACCTCAGTAGTGTAACTGAAGGCCTGTGTGTGTGTGTGTGTGTGTGTGTGTGTGTGTGTGTGTGTGTGTGGCTCTGGTCCAGTGACAGAGCCTGAGGCGGAGATGGATTTATGTAATTTCCGATGTTTAGACTGGGAACACAGTCTAAAAACACATGTGTTTTAATTTCATGCATCCCATAGTACTGTGTTTCTGTTGGAATCTTACATTTGTGTTTGAAGTTAGATCTCTTACCTCTATTTACTCTGAGCTGTGTGTGTGTGTGTGTGTGTGTGTGTGTGTGTGTGTGTGTGTGTGTGTGTGTGTGTGTGTAAGGACCACACACATCTCTCTGTATATTGATTTTTACGTGTAATAGAGAACTGAAGGTTTTTAATATTTAGCTATAAAATAAAAGTTAAATAATAAAATGCCTCGTGTCTGAACGGCGAAAAAAACACACGTCAAAGATGTCAGATTTATCTGATAAAATAATAATGAATCAGAATGAATGGAATTTCGGAGCGTGGAGAGAGTGATAGGAGTGTGAGTGTGTGTGTGTGTGTGTGTGTGTAGAGATAAAATCTCCTGCTCTATAGATACATCACTTGATGTTTATTAAAAACAGCACCAGTCGCCCCACAGCCCCTCCCTTTTCCTGTTCTGAATTCTGATTGGTCAGGATTAATGCTTTGATGTAACATGACAGGTTGCTTTGGGTTTATTTATTTGACATTTTTGTCTCCTTAACATAAAGGCAGATAAATATAAAGAGATACCTGTGAAGGCCAAACGTGATCATTAACTGTTACAGTAAAAACTCTAATTGTTTTTTGTAGTAAAAGAGAAATGAAACGTTTTGAGAGAGAAAAAAAAAAAAAAACTTCTGCACTCCTTTTTTTTTCTTTCTTTTTTTTCTTTTTTTTACATTTTTTTCCAACATATTTCACAGCACTCGTTTTTGGTTGCGTTTGTTTACGCATGATCACACACTGACAAACTCCATACATCCCTGAAATGAGCAATTCTGCTGAAAGTTCTCCACTAAAACACACACACACACACACACACACACACACACACACAGACACAGATGGATTCTGTGATACGCGACGATGCAAACGGCGAGCTCGGCTCAATGCTCTCAGTCACAAAAGTTGCGGAAAATGACTTGGAAATGAGGCTGAACTGTGCGATGAACACACTCGGATACACACACACACACACACACACACACACACACACACAGCACATTTCAGTAAATACTGCAGCACAAAAATCTATTATTATAGTTATTACTACATAATTATTCTACATGCACTGCATACATTCGTGTGTCACCGTTCATCCATTTATATTCCTGTGAAATAAGTTCCACAAAGTCACTCGAAGTCATTAAAGGACAACAAACAGCTTGTAACCGAGAAACTAAAGCTTTACCTCTGAAACTGGAGTCTCCTTCCATCAGCGTCACAGTAAACACCTCGTCGTGTGTTTGAGTCTGACATCACAATAATTCAGACAACTTCTGAAGTTCTGAGGAAATAAACGTGCGTGTGTGTTTCCCCCCGCCGGGTTCAGGAATGGTTTGTTCCGCTCTGACACGGACAGCCTGCTTCACTCGTCCTGTGAAAGGCCTTGTCTCTTTTCACTCTCTGGACATTGTTGTCCTCAAAGGTTGGACCCTTGACTGGGGGACGTGAGGTTAAGTGCTGGTCTCTGATTCACTGTTCAGGTTCAGTGGACATAATGTGTGTGTGTGTGTGTGCGCACGTGTGTGTGTGTGTGTGTGTGTGTGTGTGCACGTGTGTGTGTGTGTGTGTGTGTGTGTGTGGGTCTCACACATCCATGCGGTGTGTATGTAGAGAGAAAGTTTTCCAACTGTGAACTCTCTTATGGACGCTGTTGGACAGGCTGAGAGAGGACGTAGCATAGCTGTCACTGCCAAAATCTGCTGCCCACCAGCCCGGGGCTGCCCCGGGGGCACTACCCATCACACACTCATACACACATTGGTCTGTGTGTGTGTGTGTGTGTGTGTGTGTGTGTGTGTGTGTGTGTGTGCCATGCTGTCTGTATAAAATCTCTCCCTCTAACTTAGTGGAATATTAGAAGGCTCTGTGTGTGTGTGTGTGTGTGTGTGTGTGTGTGTGTGTGTGTGTGTGTTTAATCATTATACCCAAAAACACAAAATATATTCTATGAATAGGTTCAGAGAGATTTATTTTTTTCTTTTAGATATTTTCTTTATTTTTTTCTGATGTATTTTCCCTTTGTCACTGTGCTGTTAATTCTATTTCTATTTTTATTGTAGTTCTATTTTTATTCTGCGTTTAGGACACAGACAGTGGGAAAGCATTTCGCCGCATGTCGTACTGTCTGTAGTTGTGTGTGTGTGTGTGTGTGTGTGTGTGTGTGTGTGTGTGTGAGAGGAATAAAATCTGAATTTGATTATTTAAAATAAAATGACATTAACAACACAACAGCTCGAGGGAATTCACACCCAGATTTATTGTTTATTTTATTTTTATTTATTCATTTTTTTATTTTGCAAACCGACCGCAGCTCTGTGTGTTATTCGAATGTGAATGATTTTCCTGAAAAATGTCAGTGTCGCTGCATTCGGTGTAAAAGTATGAGGGGAAAATTGTGATTTGGCAACAAATGTTCAATAAATAATTAAGTGAGTCTATAAATAAATAAATAAATAAATAAATAAATAAATAAATAATGTACTAAATAATTACATTTAATTTAATGTAAATAAATTAAGTAATTTATTAAGTAATTTTATTAACATATTTTATTTAAATAAATCCATTTGAGTTTTTAAGTTATGTATACTGATTTTCTTTTTTTTATTAATTAATTATTTATTTAACTCATTTAAATTGTGTATTCTTTTATTTATGTGCTTGTTTGTTTGTTTGTTTGTTTTTATCCACTCACTTTATTGAAGTCAAGCGACCTCGTGAATTTTGTTTCCAAAACAGAACACACACACACACACACACACACACACACACACACACACACACATCCCATATTTAACACACACACACATACACACACACACACACACACACACACTTCTACTGTGAGAATGAGGACTGTGTGTCATTAATGTTACATGGTGATCAGTGACGGTGTTCTCAGGACCGTGAGCCTGCAAACTTTTCTGATTAAGAGGAACATGTAGCGAGTAGTGAGACACTAGTGTGTGTGTGTGTGTTTGTGTGTGTATGTGTGTGTCTGTGTGATTGTGTGTTTGTGTGTGTGTTTGTGTATCTGTGTGATTGTGTGTTTGTGTGTGTTTGTGTATCTGTGTGTTTGTGTGTGTGTCTGTGTGTGTTTATGTGTGTGTGTTTGTGTGTGTCTGTGTGTGTGTTTGTGTTGGTGTGTGTGTTTGTGTGTGTGTTTTTGTGTGTGTTTGTGTGTGCGTGTTTGTGTGTGTGTGCATGTTTGTGTGTGTGTGTGCGTGTTTGTGTGTGTGTCTGTGTGTTTATGTGTGTCTGTGTGTGTGTTTGTGTGTGCGTGTTTGTGTGTGTGTTTGTGTATGTGTGTGTGTGCTTGTTTGTGTGTGTGTTTGTGTGTGCGTGTTTGTGTGTGTGTTTGTGTGTGTGTGTTTGTATGTGCGTGTTTGTGTGTGTTTGTGTATGTGTGTGTGTGCTTGTTTGTGTGTGTTTGTGTATGTGTGTGTGTGCTTGTTTGTGTGTGTGTGTGTGTTGTACTCTTTTATCCACTCAGTGATGGCCCAGAATTCACAGAATAGCCTCCTGATCACAATCGACCCTGCAGAGCTGAAGATTAGAAGAATGCCCAGATTCTAGTTCTTCATCTGAGACCATAACAAGGTCCTGAGATGTTTTTCAGCTCAGCACAGCTGATCGTACAGAGTGGCTGTTTGACTTGAGCCTTCCTGTCAGCTCAAAGCAGTCCGACCTCTGACCTCTCTCATCGACGTTCCCATGAGTTCTGACACGGCACTAACAACCCTGTCACTGCGACTCTCTCTGAGATCAGACAGTTTCCTCGTTCTGATGTTCGCTGTGAACATTAATCAGATCTACCACACGATCGGATAGATGCACGATTCCTAATAAATTGTCAGACGTACGTATGCGTCTGGATGGAGATAGCAGAAGTTTTTATTTTATTTATTTATTACAGGTTTCTTCTCATGGCTGTCAGTCAATTATCTCGTGTCACCTCCAGGTTCAGTTTTAGTGATTAAAGTCGTTAAATCTCGTCACAGTGTTACAGAAGTGTGAGAGTTCAGTAGGGAGGTTGTATCACTTTCTGCTTGTCACTGGTGCTAATTAACACAATGATTACTTTATTCAACCAATTCATTTGATAAAAGAGACATTTTGAAGTGTTTTTTCTTCCCAGTCTTAGATTTTCGAAGCTTTCTTTTTTTCTTCAGTGCTTTTTTTTGTCACGAGGAAAAAGAAATCAGGATTGTTTCAGTGTGTGATTGAGATTCACTCTACAGTCAGTGGACGTTAATCATGTTAAAATGTCTTTATAACAAAATGATAAATCTTCGTGTTAATAATAGAGTCGGTCCAACCTTCAACTCCACACCATGTCTTCATGAAGCTCAGGGGCTTTGTGCACAGGGGCTTTGTCACGTCAGGGTTTGTGTCTCTTAGATCCAGTGAAGGGAAACTGTTACACTGCAGCATACAGAGACTTTCTATATCACTGTGTGCTAACAGTTTAGAGCGGATGATGAGGATGATGATGGTGATCATGATGAGGATGATGGTGATGATGAGGATGATGATGATGAGGATGATGGTGATGATGATAATGATGAGGATGATGGTGATGATGATGGAGATGATGATGATGAGGACGATGGTGATGATGAGGATGATGATGATGATGATGATAATGATGATGATGATGATGATGATGATGATGAGGATGATGATGAGAATGATGATGATGATGATAATGATGACGAGGATGATGATGATGAGAATGATGATGATGATGAGAATGATGATGAGGATGATGGTGATGATGATGACGATTATGGTGATGATGATGGTGATGATGAT
>NC_083465.1:29664458-29669458 GCF_030014155.1 Tachysurus vachellii
GTGTTAGAGCACTAAAAATTGTTGTTTTACGTTTTATCTACAATTGATTAGAAGTATTTTTAATATTTTTTGTAGAAATTAAGCGACGGTATTTTGAAATCTTTGTCTCGTGGCTCACACTAGTGATACGACTCTCTCTATCGGTTTAAATACGTTCCCTCATTCTATATATTTATGTTTTTGTGATGTTTAATGCACAGCGAACGGCGGCGCCTCCTTTCCAAATGACTCGAAGCTTCTGTTACAATCTAATCGTGTGTTTTAAATCACCTTTTAATAAAAACCTTCTAATTTCATACTAGTGAGTAAGATGATGAAGAAGATCTAGTCTGTCCTGATATCACTGACCCTGACTCCCTTTGTGAGGTAGGCAGCCTTGGTAGGGAGCACTTTAAGGTGGGATTAAACTCGGCTCAGTTAGAAGGTAACATGTCGGTTTGGGTAAAATGGAAGAGGGAGCGTTGTTGGAATATATATATATATATATGACTTTTTTTGGATAGAACTTTTGAGGAATTACATCTTAAGAAAAGTGTCATTATTATTATTATTATTATTATTATTATTATTATTATTATTATTATTATTATTACACCAACATACATGCATTACACACAGTATATTATGACTTCCTGTGGCACTTTTTATATAAAAAAAAAATCCTTCTATTTCTTATTTTTCTTTAAATAAATATTGCTACAAGTTTCATAACTAAAATGATGATTTTATTTACAATTTATTCTAAGTATTCACTAAATAGAGTATTATTATAGAGTATATTGTGTGTGTGTGTGTGTGTGTGTGTGTGTGTGTGTGTGTGTGTGTGTGTGTGTGTAACAATCGTGTTTCTGCATGTTAATGACTAAGTATATTAAGGTTCGTATTTGTACTGTCATGAAAAAAACTGTAATTTCTCTGTAAAATCCTTGTACTAAGCTTCATGTCCTCCTAATCATCCGGTCCTCGCAAAACAGCTCTGTGTCTTTTATAGCATTTGTACACAAAGTAAGATAAACGTGTAAAAATAGTCATAAAAAAACCGAGTCTAGATATTATTGTTACGTGAGGTTAAGGTGGAGGTCGGTTGGGAGGTGGAGGTGTGGGTGGAGCCTTACAGTGGTGTTACAGTAACCTTTACATTAATGAAGGGTCCTCATAAAATATATATATATATATATCTATATATATATATATATATGTGTGTGTGTGTGTGTGTGTACGTTAGTGTGTGTAATGAGTGTGTGTGGTATGGCATGGCGCTCACACACACACACATACTCATTACACACACTAACGTACACGCGCTAATCGAGGAGGCCGGGTCGCCTCAGACCATGTGACCACGTCGTACCTGTTAAAAAACATGGAGACGGGACCGAGCGTGCTCAGTGCGCCGAACGTTGCTGCCGTGGATCATAAACTCTTCCACGTGCACTCTGCAGGATCTCGGAGCAGGAGGTACCTGATTTACTGTGATTTGCTCGTAAATATATTTATTTCTGTGTAATAATTCGGAATGCGGCGCTCTTTCCTCGGGGTTCGGTGCGGTGGATATTTACTGTCAGGTTATTTATTTATATTTATATATATTTAAGGTTTATTAATGTTGAATTTATGACTTATAGCGCATGTTTTTTTGTCTCTTGGTATTAAATGTGGCGCTTTGCGGCTTCCCCTAGACATGCATTATTGAGCGGGAAAATGCATATTTGACGAAGGAGAGAGTCATAGTTCAGGCCGTGACACATGCTGGAGATTTTATACCACGCTGAGCGCCGTGTGTTTTCGCCGGAGCTTCGGACGCCGCTCTGCTGGAGGATTCATATTTTATGAATGGGACTGTAAATAAAATGGGGAGGAGTGTGTGTGTGTGTGTGTGTGTGTGTGTGTGTGTGTGTGTGTGGTGGCTTGTAAACCTGAAGCCTCTTCACCCTCTTGTGGTGGAGCAAAAAGCAGGCTTGGTTTTCTCTCTCTCTCTCTCTCTCTCTCTCTCTCTCTCTCTCTCTCACTCTCTCTCTCTCTCTCTCTCTCTCTCACTCTCTCTCTCACTCTCTCTCTCACTCTCTCTCTCTCTCTCTCTCTCTCACTCTCTCTCTCACTCTCTCTCTCACTCTCTCTCTCTCTCTCTCTCTCTCTCTCTCTACATTGTTCCTAATCCACTCACACGCTATTCCGCTTTTCCGGAGAACGGGAATTCTGCACAGGCAGGACGTTCATTAGAGCCGGTTTCTCGCTGTGTGTTGAGGCCAGGAGCATGACAGAGCTTTTGTGTGATTATTTTAATGAGCACTTGAGCGTAAATGCTCTACTCACTGTGTCGTTTCTATTAAAGTGGCCTGGTTGTGGATGGTTTTATCCCCAAGCCAGATTTTTATTTATTTCTTTCTTGTCTTAAATTGTGTCATTTTTAAAAAACATTTTTTTACCTTTTTTTATTTCGAATGTTATAAATTTATGCTCAGGATTCAACCGTGTACACCGAGTGTGTGTTACGGTTTGCGGGGACTTTTTTTTTTTACCAAAAAATTTTTATTTCAATTTCTAAAACGTGATATTTATAGAGATTATGTTAATTAAAAATATGTTTATATATATATATATGTGTAAATATATTTATACATATTCATTTTGTGTGTGTGTGTGTGTGTGTGTGTGTTGTATGTTAAATGATACAAATTTGCTTTCTTAGCCTTTGATAAATTATTAAGTTTTTCTTAAAAACTAAAAAAGATAAATTAATTCTTTTTAATATTTGAAAATTTTAGAAATCCAGATAAAATGACTCGAATTCCATACATTTATGAATAAACTCCTGATAAAAATGTTTATTTTATTTTTTATCTTTATTATATTAGCTGACTTTTTACGTGACACGAACACCTGAACATTTCTCCGGGTTTGTTGATCGTCTTTGCAAGTAAATTTTTTTATTTGATCGTTTTTCTCGATAACGTTTTGTGTTTGTTCTGAATTTTGTCTTAAAGTTTATTTGGAAATAATTTGATAATGAAGAGAAATGCTATAAAATTTTTAATGCGTTGTGTTAAAAGCCAGATTTCTTCCTAACCCCTGACGTGTATTAATAGATTTTATTAGACGGGCTCTGAGATCGGACCGGCGTCGGACCGGTACGCCGAGTCACGAGGTTAAAATCAGAGAGTCGTCTCATTGATGTGTGTGAAGAAATATCATCAATGTACTTTATGTGTGTTTAAAAAAAAATAATCTCATAAACACTTGGTCTCTGTATTCTGAACACATCGCTCTCACTAACACTACTGCCAGTTCATCTCATAATCTCATCCCTCCTTCACCGAAAGTGTAGAACTTCTACTGATCACTCCATCCTCTCCTCACCCGTCCGGGTTCTTCAGGTATTCCCAGAATTTTCAGTCTTTTAATGAATAGAGATGGGAAGAAAGAAGAGAGAAAGGGAGAGACAGAAGGGGAAAAGAAGAAAGAGGGAGAGAGAGAGAGAGAGAGAGAAAGAGAGGGAGGGAGAGGGAGAGAAGGAAGGAGGGGGAGGGAGGGGAGAGGGCTACTTGAAAGACATAATGAAGGTTATTGAAATGATGCGTCTTGTGTATGGAGGCCGAGACTTGTTAAAGCGCCGGGATCTGAGCAGAAAGGAATGCGAGTGATGGATGAATGTTGCTCGTCTAATGGATACAAGCACTCGAAAAATGAAAACATTGATCCGTCCCCCAGCTTTTCCATCGCTCTAATGAGAACGAGTGTTACACAAGATAGAGAGAGAGAGAGAGAGAGAGAGAGAGAGAGAGAGAGAGAGAGAGAGAAGGAAAGAATGAGAGAGTGAAAGTGTGTGTGTGTGTGTGTGTGTGTGTGTGTGTGAGAGAGAGATCTGATTTCTGATTCCTTGATTATCTGTGCCGTGTGTGTGTGTGTGTGTGTGTGTGTGTGTGTGTGTGTGTGTGTGTGTGTGTGTGTGTGTGTGTGTGTGTGAGGTATCAGTCACAGCTGAGTATGTGCAGTGTGTAATGTGCAGTGTGTGTTTCTTCAGGAAAGCAGAGTTTGTCTTGGTATCGATGTGAACACATAGGACGAGTTTGTTCTTTTGTTTATCATGGCACTGTATCGTCACTCGACCCTCACGTCCTCATTCACGTCTTCCTCACATCCTTCTTCACTTCCTCCCTCAAGTCCAACCTCAAGTCCATTCTCATGTCTTCCCTCATATCCTCCCTTCACATCCTCCCTCAGGTCCTCCCTAATGTCCATTCTCACGTCCTCCTTAACGTCCTCCCTCACGTCTTCCCTCATGTCCTCCCTTCACATCCTCCCTCAGGTCCTCCCTAATGTCCATTCTCACATCCTCCTTCATGTCCTCCCTCACGTCTTCCCTCACATCCTCCTTCACGTCCTTTCCCGCGTCCTCCATCACGTTCTTTCTCATGTCTTCCCTCACATCCTCTCTCGCATGACCTCTTACGTGCTCCCTCACGTCTTCCCTCATGTCCATCCTCAAGTCCTCTCTCATGTCTTTTCTTACGTCATCCCTCACGTTCTCCCCCACGTCCTCCATTAGGAACTTTCTCACGTCCCTTTTCACGTCCCCTCTCACGGCCACTCTCACCTCCCCTCTCATGTCCCCTCTCACGTCCTCTCTCAGGTCCTCCCTAATGTCCCCTCTCACGTCTTCCCTCATGTTCTCCCTTATGTCCTCTCTCACTTCTTCACTGACATCCTCTCTCACGTCCTCTCTCACTTCTTCACTGACATCCTCCCTCATGTCACACACATCCGTCTGTCCTAGGTGAGAAACATTACCCTATATAAGTGTAACTCCTTTGACACTGGAGACTCCTTCCTTAGATAAATATCAGCTCAATGATTCAGCTGTTTTTGAATAAAAATCTGTTTATTATTACCGGAGCGTCAGTGCTGTGTTCAGTGTTGTGTGTGTGTGTGTGTGTGTGTGTGTGTGTGTGTGTGTAAAGTGATCAGTACACATACTCACTACTCCTAATGATTATTTTTTC
>NC_083465.1:29674458-29679458 GCF_030014155.1 Tachysurus vachellii
ATAGTACACACACATCTGTAAATTACTGTTTATAGTAACAGCAATATATTATATTATGTTTATAGTACACACACATCTGTAAATTACTGTTTATAGTAACAGCAATATATTATATTATGTTTATAGTACACACACATCTGTAAATCACTGTTTATAGTAACAGCAATATATTATATTATGTTTATAGTACACACACATCTGTAAATTACTTGTTATAGTTATAGCAATATATTATATTATGTTTATAGTACACACACATCTGTAAATTACTGTTTATAGTAACAGCAATATATTATATTATGTTTATAGTACACACACATCTGTAAATGACTGTTTATAGTTATAGCAATATATTATATTATGTTTATAGTACACACACATCTGTAAATTACTGTTTATAGTAACAGCAATATATTATATTATGTTTATAGTACACACACATCTGTAAATGACTGTTTATAGTTATAGCAATATATTATATTATGTTTATAGTACACACACATCTGTAAATGACTGTTTATAGTTATAGCAATATATTATATTATGTTTATAGTACACACACATCTGTAAATTACTGTTTATAGTTATAGCAATATATTATATTATGTTTATAGTACACACACATCTGTAAATGACTGTTTATAGTTATAGCAATATATTATATTATGTTTATAGTACACACACATCTGTAAATGACTGTTTATAGTTATAGCAATATATTATATTATGTTTATAGTACACACACATCTGTAAATGACTGTTTATAGTTATAGCAATATATTATATTATGTTTATAGTACACACACATCTGTAAATGACTGTTTATAGTTATAGCAATATATTATATTATGTTTATAGTACACACACATCTGTAAATTACTGTTTATAGTTATAGCAATATATTATATTATGTTTATAGTACACACACATCTGTAAATTACTGTTTATAGTTATAGCAATATATTATATTATGTTTATAGTACACACACATCTGTAAATGACTGTTTATAGTTATAGCAATATATTATATTATGTTTATAGTACACACACATCTGTAAATGACTGTTTATAGTTATAGCAATATATTATATTATGTTTATAGTACACACACATCTGTAAATTACTGTTTATAGTTATAGCAATATATTATATTATGTTTATAGTACACACACACATCTGTAAATTACTGTTTATAGTTATAGCAATATATTATATTATGTTTATAGTACACACACATCTGTAAATGACTGTTTATAGTTATAGCAATATATTATATTATGTTTATAGTACACACACATCTGTAAATTACTGTTTATAGTAACAGCACATATTATATTATGTTTATAGTACACACACATCTGTAAATGACTGTTTATAGTTATAGCAATATATTATATTATGTTTATAGTACACACACATCTGTAAATTACTGTTTATAGTTATAGCAATATATTATATTATGTTTATAGTACACACACATCTGTAAATGACTGTTTATAGTTATAGCAATATATTATATTATGTTTATAGTACACACACATCTGTAAATTACTGTTTATAGTAACAGCAATATATTATATTATGTTTATAGTACACACACATCTGTAAATTACTGTTTATAGTAACAGCAATATATTATATTATGTTTATAGTACACACACATCTGTAAATGACTGTTTATAGTAACAGCACATATTATATTATGTTTATAGTACACACACATCTGTAAATTACTCCTATATTACCATTTTATTTAATTTATTTAACTGATGTAAACACTGTATATCCTTCACCTGCTGCTATTGCACTCTGGTTAGACCTAAACTGCATTTTGTTGCCTTGTACTTGTACATGTGTAATGACAATAAAGTTGAATCTAATCTAATCTAATCTAATCTAATCTAATCTAATCTAATCTAATCTAATCTAAAATAATGTTTTAATCTGTCAGATCTTTTCCTGGTTGAATAATTAGGAAATAAATTACATAATTATCATGAACCTGTAAAAAACTTTTAGATTATTATTATTATTATTATTATTATTATTATTATTATTATTATTATTATTATTATTATTATTATTATAAATAATATCAGCACATAAATCATAGTGAAATAATGAAATAAAATGAAATAAAATAAAACCATTATAAATGATGTGACAATATACTAAAAAATCTTAATCGTAATATTTTAATATTACAATTATTTTTCAGGACGTCACTGTGGACATGAGTGATAAAGGGTTTGATGGACTGATGTCTGACTTCAGAGCGAGTTTGATGAGATTAGTAGATGTGTGAAGTGTTTTATTCCTTTATGTGGTGTTTATAGAGACGTGTGTGAACGTGTCGATGATTGTAGTGTTTAATCACTGCACTGTTCACTGTTTTCTCTCTCTTTCTCCCTTAGTTTATTCTCCAGCGTGTCACTGTTTGTGTTTCTGCTTAAAGTTTACAGTTTAGAACAGCAAAGTGGTGATCGAGCAACTTGATTTTTTTGCTCAGAAGCCGAAGGACGGCGCGTCCCTCAGCCCCCGAACTAATAAAGAGAGATGCGCAAAGAAACGCCGCCATGTTTTAATTAGTTTGCGTTGGCCATTGTGACGACGAGGTCTCTAACAGGAAAGACTGCAGCTCATTAAATTTATGTGTGTGAGTGTGTGAGTGTGTCAATAAACCACACAACAGGATTTATCCTCTACATCGACATGACATCTTAACATCATTTGATTTTTTAGAAACAGCCACGTATAACATGAGCTTTTCATTTAAATCATTTGGATTTAATTTAAAGAATTCATGAGAAAGGAAGGAAAGAAGGAGAGAAGGAAAGAAGAGAAAGGAAGGAAAGAAAGATTAGAAAGTAAGAAAGAAATAAAGAAAGAAAATACATTTTCCTTGACCCACTGAAACCTGTCCTTCTTTTTAGTAAAACAAAAAAGTATAAATACAAATAAATAAACAAACAAATAAATAAACAAACAAATAAACAAACAAATAAATAAAGTGCATTTGTATAAATTCTACAACTCAATCCATGTGATTTAGTTTATTTTGGTTTAAAGAAGTCTATTTAAAAATAAAACCTTTATAGAAAATGTTTTATTTTATATTTTATAATTATTGATTATACGAAACTGTAGCGTAAAACTTTTCGACGAACGTTTTGACCATAAAAAAGATTTAAATGAATATTATTAATATTATTGAACCCATATATGATTTTATACCAAATACTGTAGTAGATTTTTTTTTATATTTATTTTTGTCATACAAATAAGTACATAATAAGTTTTTCATGTTTTTTAGACAGATATATTCAAATGAATCATTTCATATCATAGATCTACTCGGTGGATCCGGTGGTTAATAAGATAAAAATGCAGCGTGTTTTATTTTCTCTATATCGGACACTTCTGACTTTGTGAAGGTCAGGAGGTCAGTCAAGGTCTGAATGAACCTTGGTATTAATTCTAGCTGGTTATTGTTTGGAGCAGCGTGAGGGCTGATGGGATTGGACAGGACGTGATGTGGCAGGTCTGATTGAGGAGGGCACTCAGTCATCCTCTCTCCGGAGGTCATTATCATTTCTCTCTCTCTCTCTCTCTCTCTCTCTCTCTCTCTCTCATCGTGCTCGTCCCCTATTTTTGCCAAAGCGCCTCAAATGGATGTACTCCATTATCAAAATTTAATTTCTTCTCTCCCTGGACGTTTCCCTCCTCCCACATCTCTCACTCTCTCCCTCCGTCTGCTTCATCAGTATCTGCGGCGGGACGACACGCCGTCTTAATCGCGTTAGGTGACGAGCCGCTGAGTCATGACCGATGAATCGTGTGACTTAGAGAAGAAACGGCTCAGGATTTGAGTCTGAAACCGTGTCTCTTTATTTTCAGTTTGTGACGTCCTTCAGTGTGAGTTTGTACGTGTGAGAAAATATCTAGAGTGAGTGTTTTGTTTAAAAAGACAAGGTTCTAAATGAGGTATAAAGTTCACGCCCTCCGGGTCAGCTGACAGGAAGTGTGTTGTTTTCCAAGCAGCTTTTCCATATTTTCTACGTCATTTATGGTTCTGGATTCAGTTGTAGTTATGGAGCTATTACATGAGCCTCGTCCTTAATTGATCAGTTTTGATTTAATAATACGACGCTTAATTACATTTTTTTAAGAGTTAGGAATTAAATATATTCAGGTGTATTTACTCTCACTCACTCATCTTCTATCGCTTATCTGAACTACCTCGGGTCACGGGGAGCCTGTGCCTATCTCAGGCGTCATCGGGCATCAAGGCAGGATACACCCTGGACGGAGTGCCAACCCATCACAGGGCACACACACACACTCTCATTCACTCACGCAATCACACGCTACGGACAATTTTCCAGAGATGCCAATCAACCTACCATGCATGTCTTTGGACCGGGGGAGGAAACCGGAGTACCCGGAGGAAACCCCCGAGGCACGGGGAGAACATGCAAACTCCACACACACAAGGTGGAGGAATCGAGGAATCGAACCCCCAACCCTGGAGGTGTGAGGCGAACGTGCTAATCACTAAGCCACCGTGACCCCAGGTGCATTTAGTGAAAGTGAAATAGAATTAAAAATGTCTGTAAAAGTACAGAATAAAACTGAATGTGGGTTCATTCCTTATTTACACCACAGTCACGTTCCCGACTCTAACAGGATCTGTTCGTTTATTAATGTATTAAATTCATTATATCTATTAATTTATAGTTAATCAGTCCAGTAAGTAAAAAGTCCAGTACATGGTTACATGCTGCTCGAATGACACATCTTTCTTTCTTTCTTTCTTTCTTTCTTTCTTTCTTTCTTTCTTTCTTTCTTTCTTTCTTTCTTTCTTTCTCATATCAGTGGTTTTTGACCACAACAGTCACAAAAAATAAAGTGATTGTGATTAATATATAGATTTGGTAGGTTTACTTCGACACAACATTTCCCCTGAAGCTCATCCTCAGCCCCGCTGTGAAGCACGGTGT
>NC_083465.1:29691958-29719458 GCF_030014155.1 Tachysurus vachellii
TGATTTTCATATCATATGGATGGCTTGATATCAGCCGCTGCAGATGTATTAGAGGTCAGTGACTCGGCACATTCGTTCTTATCCATACCTGTGATCAGAATCCCGAGCAGCTCGCTGTGACGGCCGCTCTCCAGCAGACGCCTCGGCCTCGGCTCTGAGCCGCGAGCTCGGTCCTGTCAGGAGATTTATTCCTCCTTCCGTTGAGGAGACTTTACTCTGCAGTCCTTCACCGTTCCTTCCTCTCTGTTCTTACGGCTGTTCGGGAGATCCTACACTTCCTGCGTATATACTGTACCTTCTCGTTGCTACGGTAACAGATTGTCAACAGGGACTCACATGGTGTACGACCGATCGTTAAGCATCGTTTCCAAGCATCGTTTCAGTAAAGCATTTGGAATAGTCGCGTTTTGTTTCTATTGTTTGTTTGTTTATTTATTTATTGTTGTTGTTGTTCCATGTTCTTTAATGCACATGGAAGGAGTCTCCAGTTTCAGAATTCTGTTGTATTGCTCTCCTTCTCTTTTTCCTTAATCCTCTGCTTCTTTATTTTCCTTCTCTTCATAATCTGTCATTTAATTTGCTACAAGTTTATTCAACTTTTCTCTTCTTTTATTTTATTTTCATTTTTCTGCTCTTTATTTTTTCTACTTCTTTATAATCTTGTATTTCTATTTATCCTGTATTTCTGTACGACTTTTGTTCTTTCTTTCTCTGTCAATTTCTTTCTTCTGTTGTTCCTCCTTCTTTCTCTCTTTTCTCGTTCTTGTATGACTTTTCTTTCTTCTATTTTCTGATTTACACACAATCACTCCATCGTCCCTATATTTACACTTTAACATAGAAATCCCCAGAACACACAAACACGGTTTATCGGTTCATCTGATGGGAGACACACACATTTTTCCATGCAGCCTCTCAGAACATCAGAGTTTATGTTTCTTTATATTTTACAAAATAAAGGACAAAAAATGTGTTATTAATTCACTAAACACACAAACACACACACACACGGCTCTAACAATGGACATAATAGAGCGAGGTGTAGTGCGCTAACATCCAGTCATTCAGAGGTTTAAATCTTACGTCACTGGCTGCGTGATTAGTATTTAGATTGTGTGTAAATATTTAGGATTTTTATTTTATTTTATTTAATTAAGTGCCATCACCAGCTGTATTTATAGCTATTTTCTTTATTTTTTTTAGTATTATTTATTTGTAGCGTTCCCTAGTTGTGCCACAATTTTATTTTAATCGTAACAGTCTACAGTTGTGAAAGTTTTTAGAAATATAGCATTTCAGAGTTGTGATGTCACAAGTGTAGGTTTTTTATTGTGACATCACGTTTTTTTTTTTAGTGTAACTTTCGACAGCATTTTCTGACGTCACAAGTTTTTTACAGTTTTCAAAATTGTATCATTCAACATTTGTGACATCAGAAGCTGTAACTTTAGTTTGTTTTATTTATTGATCCGTAGTATTCTGCAACTGTGACATCACAAACTATATTTTTAATAAACTTTTATTTTGGCGTTCACAGTTGTGACATCACTGGCAATATTTTTGGGTTATTATTATTATTATTATTATTATTATTATTATTATTATTATTATTATTATTATTATTATTATTATTATTATTATTATTATTATTATTAATATTATTATTATTATTATTATTATTATCGTTATTGTTAGATTATTATTATTATTATTATTATTAAACATTTTTATTATTATCTTTAGATTATAGCAGACTTCATTTGTGGCATCACTAGATATATTTTATTTATTTTATTATTTTTATTTTGGAATTGTAGCCTTCTGCAATTGTAACATCACTATCTGTATTTTTAGTTTATTGCTATTTTTATTTTTGAATTGTAGCATTTGGCAATTGTGACATCACTTACTGTATTTTTATTCATTATTATTATTATTATTATTATTATTATTATTATTATTATTATTATTATTATTATTGAACTGTAGCGTATCACCGTTATAACTAGAACACCGTGACCTCACTACGTAGCCGTATTTTCTCTACATTAAGTCAGGGTGTTTGGGGGTAATGTAGCATGCAGGTGTTCCAGGTAAAACGTGGATTATGAAATCTGGTGCAATTTATGGAGATATCAGTGTCATATCTCTCTATCAGCCAGTCCCCAGTGCTCGTGGCCTCAGTCAGAGCCTAAAGCTCATGCAGAGTTTTTCACTCAAAACTTCTCTCCAGTATAAAAAAGTGGAAAGTGGGTTTTAATATATTTCTTCATTCATCAATTTATTTTTAAACCTACTTGGCTTTAAATACCGATAGCCGCCTGTAGCTAATAGACTCTGTGTCGCTCTGTCTGCTCCTGAGCCGAGGAGGGATTTTTATTTTTATATATTTCATTTATTCCTTCATTTTTTAATCTGATTGTAGCCTATAGGTCATATATTCAGCTCAGGGATCGATTCGCGAGACGGCGGTGTTCTCTCGGCTCTCTCGCTGGAGAGGGGACGCGAGAGGGTGTTTCATAACGAGATCCAGAGAGAAAGGGAGGATGTGTATAATGTGTAGATCTACTCCTCGATTTCCTCTCTCTCTCTCTCTCTCTCTCTCTCTCTCTCTCTCTCTCTCTCTCTCCCTCTTTCTACAGTATCTCTCCCTCTCTCAGCGGTGAAGCACGTCCACTTCAGTACAGCACTCGGGTGTGTAAAGAAAAAAGGAAAGCTCCGTGTATTTTGCGTGTATCGTGACCAGGATGGAGCGAGGTTGGAGAAAGGTTGGAGTTCGAGAGCTCGAGTGGCTTTTCTTTTCTCCGTAACACACCGCATTCCTTCCACAGCCCTGCTTTCTTCTTCTCTCGTTTTTGTTACCTCTGTCTAAGGCCGCGGAGGGAGGAGGGGGTACTTGGCGTGCATCTCGGCCTCCCGCTAGTTCAATAACTGAGTTTTTTTTCCTTCCCGCTGGAACGATGTGAGCCCAGATTGTGTTGATAAGTGGCCCTGTTTTAGCTCTCTTGTTTAAACCAGGCTTCTCGACTCCCCAGATCGTTTCTGGTGGTCCATGGGAAGCCAGGTGCATGGATCTGTCTTCGGAGTTGCTCTCAAGCTGACTAACAAGCTCCCTCGGTCTGGGAGAAGTACCCGACTCCCCCTTCCCATAAAACTGCCTCGTTACAGCCCCCGCTGCGCCTCCCAAAGAAAAACTCCCATAGGTTAATGGGAACCGAGGACGGGTTTGTAAGGAAAGGTACTTTTTCAAGGCTTTTTTAATTTGAGCCTTAGTGTGTGCATGTGTACGTTTCCCCCCGCCTTGTCTTTATCTGGGAACTTTGCCCACGTTCTTTGTGGAAAGCATTTATTTTTTCTTTTGCTCTTGATTTTTTTCTCCTTCGGTTTCTTTTTCTTTTTTTTTTTTTTGAGACGCACGGTTTCCAGCTATGAAGTTCAAATCAAGCGGGATTTTTCTTTCTTCCTTTTTTCCTCTGTTTGCATCCTGCTCGGCGTTTGTCGAGTCCATTGTTTACGAGAGACATGACAGGCAAATTGTGGCCACAGCGAGGCTCTAATGGAGCCAGTTATTGCACAAATATCAATCAGTCTCTGTTTAGTGAAATGGATGATTCTTGTAGCGTAAGTGACTATCCATCGGCCCATTATCCGTAATGAGCAGTTGTCAGTAGATGCCCGTTATTTTTTTTCCCCGTTTGTGATTTCCTGAAGAAACCCCTCTCCTCACCAGCCAGCAGGACTCCACTGTTTTCGAAACATACATCCACTCGAATTAATTAGCCCTTAATGGCTTCTGTCATTTAATGCAAATTACTTTTACGATAATTGCTTTTTTTTATTTATTTTCCTGAGTTTTTGCATTGCTGGTTGCCTGGCCCTCCACGTGACCAAGCGCTTCATCGGGGAGGCTGGTTTCCCTTTAATGTCTCTCTTCATTTAACTGTCTATCATGTCAGACATTAGCGAGTACCACCTTCTGTTTCACTTATTGTAACTATTTATTAGAAGTACCACCGGGGCAGGACGGTATCGCAGCAGGTAGCACTGCATCCTCACAGGGTTCCTGATCAACCCTGAGCTCACGTTACTGGCGCTGTGCCGTTTCTCATCTACAGTAGACTGCCGTTCCGTCTGAGATATGTTTCTGCTTCGTGCCGAGCGATCTCGGGATAGACTCTCGCTCTTCCTCCTCGAACTACCTCAGATGTAATTAGTAAAACAAAAGAATCCGAATGGACATTTTTTTTATTTCCGTTATACTCAATCGATCTCTATTATTCAAGAATCCATTATAAAGCAAATTCCACCAATGTTCTAAACCGTTGTTCATACTGTATGATGTTGAATGACTGAAAGGGAATAGAGATGGAATTGTTCATGGTGGAGGTGATGGGAACCAGAAGTCTGCATTTAACACCTCTAAAACCTTCCTCACAGACCGTTTCAATGCCAAACACTCGAGAAGCTATTTCCTGAGGTTTGTACACTCTGAGGATGTCATTTTTTCTTCCCTGCAGTAAATTTAATCCACTCTGATGCTTAACATTAGATGGTTCTGTTCATGCACAGCGTTAATTCCTCTGGTGCGCTGTGTTTGACAAGATCAGAAGTCGATCTCCAGAACATGTCCTACAGGGCATCACGCCGACACATTCACACCTCAGGGTAGCGCAGAGTAGATAATCAGGTCCAGGCAGGTTTGTGGGAGGTGTGAGGAAACTGGAGAACCAAGAAGAAACCTGCAACTCAGAGCATGTGCAACAGCACTCAGACAACAGCTTGAGCTCAGGAATCGACCCAGGAACCAGATATGAACTTTTGGTTCTTCTGAGAAATTTAACTAGACTGTGAGAATTCTTATGAATTGCAGTTGTTAATGGCTTGATGATCTGTCTGAAGATAATCACCAACCTTCTCCATCAAACCCCACCTGTTTCCATTAAACCGTGAATCCTTACCATTAAACACAGACCTCCTCTATTAAACACCAACATTCTCTCAGACACCATTAAACCAGCACCTCTTTTAAATGTGCACCAACCTTCTCATTAAACCTCAGCCATACTGTATCATCAATGACTAGCCTCCTCATCAAACACCATCTGTCTCCATTAAACCATGAACCTTTACCCTGGAACACCAATATCCTTCATTAAACACCAGCATTCTCCATCAAGCACAAGCTGTCCCCAGTAAACACCAACCTCCTTCATTAAACACCAGACGCAGACGGTAACCCGAGCTCAGGATGGAACCAGGAACCGTGGAGATAACACTCAGACATGCCAAAGTCAAAGATCATGTCTGGTAGAGCAGGAATTTGAACATCACTCTTACCAGTTAAGATCTGAACTTTTGTTTCTTTTGCGAAACTCACTTCTTGCCAGTGGAATGTAGGAGCTGATGGTCCCTGATGAAAAGTGCAAAGTGAAAATAAACTATTCAGTGTAGAGGAGAGAGATTTGTAGAAGAAACGAGGGATCTGGCCAGTGTCTCCTCCATCATGTGAACTCTTTTATTCTTCCTGTATAATGCAGGACTTCTGTAGTCTATCAACACCTTTTGGTCTTCTCTCTCTTTCTCTCTCTCTCTCTCTCTCTCTCTCTCTCTCTCTCTCTCCTTTCCTCAGTCATTTTTTTTTTTTTACAAATGGTAGAACATGGCAGCCTGGAGAGCTACCCAGCTGTCCCCTGTTAGCACTCTCACACTCGTCTCAGTCGGAGGTTATTGGCTGAGGGTTTTATCATGATGGGATTTTTGTCGATAGAGAAACCAGATGCATTTGTCGTCCATGTGACTGTGTACTCGTCTGCGCTGAAGGGGCTGAAAGCGAGGGAGATCAGAGCTGCAGCACAGACTGAGGCAGCATTTGTCACTTGTTCTGTGCGCGAGATAGAACATGACATACGGCTGTTCGAGACCTGATGGCATATGTGACTCCGGCTTGCCAAAAAAGAGAGGCGCTTCTCTCCAGGCCTGCTTTTTTTTACACCATTAGTCACATTTTCCTCTTGGCTTAGACTCTCTCTCTCTCTCTCTCTCTCTCTCTCTTTCACACTCTCTTTCTATCCTTCTTTCTTTCTGCTTCTGAAAAAAAAAATAAACATTGCTTAGAGCTACTTGTTTGACTTCATACAGTGGAATTTATTAGAAAGTTGCAAGTCTTGACTCTTCCGTGGCTCTCCAGGGAAACATTGCTGTTTTGATCATTTTGCTAAAGATCTAAAGAGTTATCTTTCTGTTTACCAGCACCCTCCATCATTTAACACAAGCGTTCTCCATCAAACACCACCTGTCTTTGTGAAACCTTTATTAAACACCAACCTCCTTCATCATACACAACCTGTCCCCATTCTCTGTAAACATTCAGCAACATTCACTGTAAAACCCTCTGTGAACTCCACCTCATCCTTTAAACACCGACCTCATCACCAAAATCCATCTACATCTGTCTCCATTAAACCAACAACCATTACCATTCAACACCAACCTCCTCCATAAAAAAACAGCATTCTCCATCAAACACCACCTGTTTCCTATAAACCACCAGCATTCTCTATTAAACACCATCCTCCTCATGAAACACCACCTGTTTCCTATAAACCACCAGCATTCTCTATCAAACACCATCCTCCTCATCAAACACCACCTGTCTCCGTTAAAGCAAACGTAACATTTAAACATCAACACCGCAAAGCACCAAAGTCACTCCCTCTCTCACTCACTCATTCATCTTCTACCGCTTATCCGAACTACCTCGGGTCACGGGGAGCCTGTGCCTATCTCAGGCGTCATCGGGCATCAAGGCAGGATACACCCTGGACGGAGTGCCAACCCATCACAGGGCACACACACACACACACACTCTCATTCACTCACGCAATCACACACTACGGACAATTTTCCAGAGATGCCAATCAACCTACCATGCATGTCTTTGGACCGGGGGAGGAAACCGGAGTACCCGGAGGAAACCCCCGAGGCACGGGGAGAGCATGCAAACTCCACACACACAAGGTGGAGGCGGGAATCGAACCCCCGACCCTGGAGGTGTGAGGTGAACGTGCTAACCACTAAACCACCGTGCCCCCCCCACCAAAGTCACAAACACCAAAATTGAACACCTTTAAACTAGACTCGTAATAAACAAGTAATTAACCATCATTAAGCCCCAGTTTTAAGGTAGTAACTTTCACCATCAACACTCAGTGTAAAGCACCAACCTTCATTAGAACCGAAAGCTCTGGTACAGCAGTGTGAATGGCAGAGAATGTTCTAGAAATCATTCCGCACAAGAACAACAGCTCAGTTTGTTTAAACCTTTTGTTTGATTCATCAAATGATCTGTCTATTTTATCTCCGTCTGTAATAATCTGTTCCTGTGCCCAGGGAGCTTCCTGATGGCAGATGTACGAGATGAAATTGACAGTCGTGATTTTCTTACTTTTTTACTTGTAAGTGGTGGCCTGGGCCTGTGTTTGTGTTTGATTAAACTGCGCTGTAATATCTCTGTGTCCCAGATCGCGTTTCAGACGGACTCGGTGCTGCGGCGTAGTTTCACGCGGCTCTCGTCGGGACACGTTCGTTTCCCAACAGCTCGGGAAGCAGTTTAGAGTCTTGGAGGCGATTACCTCATCACGGAACTTAATTAATGCAGTAATGCACTCGCACGGCCAGGCTGTTTTGCCTGTGTGTAATATGATACGAAGGCGTAATTGGTCTTTGCTGTTTTTAGAGTTGCTGTGTCTCTCTTTTCCCCCTCTGGATGGCAGTTGACAGATTACTCATTACGTCTCGGAGGGCCCGAATTAGCGCCATGTTTAACGGCGCTAACACAATTGAATCCCTTAATGATACCCCAGAGTGCAATGTTCTAGTAATAATACTGGACATCTCTCCCTCTCTGCCTTTCTCCCTCTGTCTCGCTCCTTCCTTTGTCTTCCTTTATCCACTTTTTTTCTTTCTCTTCATGCCTCTCTTTTTTGTTTTACTCTAATGTAGCTCGGCCTAGATAGCATCTCCCGTTTGGTAATAGCGTGCATTAGCTGAGACACACGCATTTCTGTCCCATCGTCTGATGCTTCCCTTTTTTTCCTGCACACTTGAAGAATATTTTGAAAATCCTGATGGCTTTGCTTTTAGCAGGGAGCTGCACCGAGTCGCCGTATAGCACAGCATGGTAGTTTTAGCAGGAACGGGGCTGCGTCTCAAACGTTAAACCCCTCGTCTCTGTACTGTATATGTAGCGATGTTAAGCGAAGGACACGTAGGAATGTTTGAATAATAATCAAATTGTCTAAAAGCGCTGTGTGTGCTGTTAGCTGTAAGCTGTACGAAGACCGGATCAGAACGTCGCTGATGCATCGACCCAAAACCACATGTTCTTTTAAATTTTTCCTTCACAGTGTTTCTTGTTTCTGTGAATTCTAATAAGAGCTTTCCAAACATTACACCCCATTTGGAACACGGCCCCGGACCTCCAGGTTGCACATGGTCTTTGTGCATACGACGGAAACCTGGCCGCGGCACTCGCCGTGAAATAAAAGCAGAATTTCTTTGGACAGAGAGTGAGAAAGTGTGAGGAAAGAGAGTGATGGAGGGAGAGCGGGAGTTCATTCAGGGCTGTGTAGGAGTGTATAAGTGTATGAATAAAGGCACAGTGGAGGACATGTGATTTTCCTTCGGGAGTCTGTTATGATTAGCTCCGATCGGCCCTCCAGCCCAGGCAATTTCTGTCTCTCTCCTTCCTTTCTCAGAATAAAAGGCCTTTCCCAATTTTCCTTCACTGTTCTGGTAATAAAATGATACACACACACACACACACACACACACACACACACACACACACACACACACACACACACACTAGGTACCATCCAAGCCATTTTGATGATAGTTACCATGAAGAGAAACCCCATGGAGATCTTTTGTACCATGTTAATTCTCTCTGGAAGTTACTGTACTGATGAGTTTAACTGGCAGCTCTGATGAATTGTCTGTTTTGTTTTTTTCACCCTTTCTGACTGTAAATAATCTCACATTAACATTTACAAATCTCCCAAATGTCTGTTTGTTTGCTCCTACGTTTAACGTCAGCCTTAGATCGGTTCCTAAGAGCCGCTGCTGCTGTAATCTTAAACACGACGCTGTCATCATCACGAGATGTTCTGTGTATTACGTCCTGTGGTATTTCTGGATCCTAATCAAGGCAAATTGATTGTTTAAAACAAATTGTAATAAACAAATTACGTATAGAATAAATAAATACGTATAATAATTTTAATTAAATAACCCAGTGTGTTTGACATGCTCGACTGTCGCATCCGATGTTTTAAAGCTACGTTAAAGCTCATATTGTCCATTATGTGTGTGTGTGTTGTGTGTGTGTGTGTATCTGAGGTTGTGTAAATCAATTATAAAACCTGCATTTATATTCCTGAGATGTTAATATCCATGATGTGAATCACAGGTTACTGATCGTGGTGTTTTTACTGTTGTGAGACGTACAGTAGTCACGTGTCATGTCACGTATCGTTACACACTTAATACACATCAGACGATTCATTAACTTTTAATAATGAATATTGTTTAATTGAATAAAGGGATAAATCTCTGATTAAGCTGTATGTGTAGTAGCTGAGTTCATGGTTCAGGTTTTTTGTGCATCGATCGGTCTAACACAGGAATTCTCAACACGATTGTTGTATTCGTTTGAAAAACAAAACAGAACCCGGTGTCTTTATTACGTCTAAACGGACGCGGTGTGTGTTAAAGAAGCGTCCGCGGTTGCGCTGGATCACGTGCTGTTCTGCGATTATTAGTAAAGTGACGTGACGTGACACACGGCTAAGTACGGTGACCCACACTCAGAATTCTTTCTCTGCATTTAAGTACACACACACAGCAGTGAACACACACACACACCGAGAACACACACCCAGAGCAGTGGGCAGACATTTATGCTGCGGCGCCCGGGGAGCAGTTGTGGGGTTCGGTGCCTTGCTCAAGGGCACCTCAGTCGTGGTATTGTCGGCCCGAGACTCGAACCTACAACCTTATGGTTAGGAGTCAGACTCTCTAACCGTTAGGATTCTACCACGACTTCCTAATCATCTCTACGCTGACGATACTCAATTCTATTTTCCTGTTAAAAACAATAACTGCTCTATATCCACTCTGTTTGCTTGTCTTCAGGACATTAAGCGCTGGCTGGATCTGAATTTTTTACAGTTAAATAATGACAAAACCGAAATAATAGTTTTTGGTCCAACAACTGTGTCCTCCGGTCTTATAAAGCAGCTTGGCCCTTTGTCTGCTAATGTACGTGATCATATTAGAAACCATGGTGTTGTTTTTGATCCTATGTTGTCCTTTGATAAACAGATTAGCACTGTTGTGAAAAGCAGCTTTTTTCAGTTAAGATCAATTGCTAAAATCAAGACGATGCTTTCTATGAAGGACCTTCAAACAATAATTCATGCTTTTATAACTTCGAGATTGGATTACTGCAACTCTCTTTATTTTGGCTTGCCTAAATCATCTCTCGACCGTTTACAACTGGTACAAAACGCGGCAGCGAGATTACTGACTAGCACCAGATAACGTGAGCACATTACCCCAGTACACTGGCTCACGGTTAAGTTCCGTATAGATTTTAAGATTTTACTTTATGTTTTTAAAGCTTTACATGGTTGCGCTCCCCAGTATATTTTTGACCTCCTCACTCCGTACCCCTAGATCTCTTCGGTCTGCTAATCAGTTCCTTCTCTCGGTACCTCGTGCACATTTTAAAACTAAGGCCGATCGGGCGTTTGCTACGGCAGCTCCAAAGCTGTGGAACAATCTCCCTTTTCATTTAAGATCTGCTACCAATGTCTCATTGTTTAAATCTGCTTTAAAAACTCACTTTTATTCTGTAAGTTTTAACTCTGTTTGAAAGTGTAAAATTTGATGTGTTTTGGTTTGTTTTGGATCGTGTTTTTACTTTTGCACTATTCTTGTTTGTTTCTACTTGATGTACAGCACTTTGGCTGCAACGGCTGTTGATTTTAAATGTGCTTTATAAATTAATAAACTAAACTAAACTAAACTAATCAGCGATCTGTTCATGCAGCCACGCACAGCCAAGATCCGACGCTCCATTAGATTTATTTCAGATCTCAACCTTTTTTCAATCATCCAGTCTTTTTTTTTTTTTTTTATGTAATTGTCCCTCGCTTTGAGTCCCTCGAACATCTCAAGGTTTCTTCCTCTTGTCGTCTCAGAGAGATTTTCCTCAGCATCGTCGCCAGTCTTTGTTCGGTACGAATCTAAAGCCACGTCCGGTTTTCTGTAAAAGCCGCTTTGTGGTGATGTCTTGTTAAATTCTTTTTTTTTTTCTGTAGAAATAACATGTAATTGATTTGTTTTGCCTTTGAGTGAAGAGCCAGCGAGTAGCAAGGAGAAACCCGTTCACCTTCAGCTCTTCCTTTATTTATTTCTTTATTTATTTTCATGTATTCTTTAGTGGATGCGGTTTGCTGTTTAAAAAGGCTGTGAAAAGTGTGTGTGTCTTTTTTGGAGGATGTTTTTTGTTCTTAGGAACGTGAAGGGATTTTTATTTTACGAGCGTCTGCGGGATTTTGATTATGACGTTTGCTCCAGTCGCGTTATTATATAACTGTAATATTTTCATCATCAGACACAAAAAAAAAATCAAATAAATAAATAAATAAATAAATAAACCTGGAGATGATTTTTGTCGCTAATTGAAGTGAACAGTGATGAAGCCAGGAACGAAACTCTTAACTGTAATTAATCGTAATTATTAATAGGATCAATTACACTTTTGATTGAGTCGCAAAACCTTCTGGTTTACAGATAAAAGCCTCTGCTGTAATTAATTTCGCTTGTTTTTCTTTGCTTTCTATTGTTTTATTGTCCTTCCGTGAAACGCGATATGACTCTGGGAATATTTTCGGCTTGAATCACTAATTCGCGAAGGCACCGCCATCGCTTTTGTGCATAAAAGATGGAAAAGGAAAAAGTACTTGGTTACCGCAAAAGCTAAGCTTAAAGCGTATCTAAAAGCAGCGTCTGTTGAAGCCGTCCATCTCTTATTCATACGCATGGAGCCGAGCTAAAGTTTCTCAGTCCTGATGTTTGATTAGGTGCTGCACGGAGTAAACCTGACCCAGACCGCAGGGGCAGGGCCGAGTAAGGCGACTCCGGCTGTGTTCCAACCCCCGAGAGAGGGATAGAGCGATGGAGGGATGTAGGGATGCTTCGAGACGGAGGAGTGCGCTACGCGGCCATGCGATCGGGTTACGGCACCGGCGTTTTCTCTGATCAGCTCCACATGACCGAGCTCTCTTTACCCCCTGCTCTCCTCTACCTGTTTCTCATTTCCATGCTCCTTTCATCCCTCTCTCTTTCTCTATCCCTCCATCCAAACTTGTTACAACCCCTTACATCATTCTTACCCCTGTGAGAGATTCAGTTACATGTCGAACACCATGTTCCTTAGTGTTCCTACGCGGCTGAATAAAGGAGCGTCCGTCCTCTCGGCCCGTCGCTCAGGGCATCGCTTTTATTTATTTTATTTTTTTTACTGTCATTACATCAGAGCTACACTGCTAATGGGATCGTATAGCCTCCAGTTCTGCATTGTGTCACACACACACACACACACACACACACACACACACACACACACACACACACACACACACAGAGTTCAGACCACATCTTTGTCATCAGTTCACTCTTTATACATGAACTCTTTAATAGTCAGTTTTACTATTTAAACAAATCTCATCACAGATGTGCTTTAGATCATTTTGTTTGTTTGTTTGTTTACTTCTTTACTCTCCTCTTTAAAACATGTTCAATTCTACAGAAAATTTGTCTCCTTCACAGCACATACAAGAAGTATGTTGTGGAATTATTATTATTATTATTATTATTATTATTATTATTATTATTATTATTAAATACAATTTTCTAAAAAACTATTTTTTTATAAAATACAATTTTAGATTTTTATGTTTTAGTTATTTAGTTTTTAAAAAATTCTAAACGTGTTGAAATCTGAAATCAGTCAGTTGATTATTCTTTTTTTTTAACATAGTTTGTTGAGTGAACAAAATAATTTGTTTAATTTTAATGGGTTTGTTAATTAATAGATCATTCAGTTATTTTTGTTTTCTATCTCTGTCAGTCAGCGAGATTTTAAGATTTGTAGTATTTGTTTATTAAACTGTGGCGTTATTTGTGTGATTTGTTTTTAAATTTAAAAGGGAGGAATAATTAATGATCATTCGCACACTTCCTGCTTTACTGGTGAAGCCCCGCCTTCAGTTTTGAGGGGCATAATGTGTGAGTCCGAGTGTTAAAGAACCAATACTTATCTCTTTGTTTGTAATTTCTCTCTCTCTCTCTCTCTCTCTCTCTCTCTCTCTCTCTCTCTCTCTCTCTCTCTCTCTCTCTCTTCACTTCATTTCTCTTCTTACCCGGATCCTTTTTTAGACTTTCTTAGTGATTAAATTTGGTGTTAAATGACGCTTCATCACACACACACACACACACACACACACACACACACACACACACACACACACATATATACACACACACATACAGTACACACACACACACACACAGTTTATTTTTTCTCCTCAGTTTTGAAAAAGTCCAGTTCTCTCAATACATCACAAGATTTCAGGGCAGGTCTGAGGAGCGTGAGAAGAAACAGCAAACACAAACACACACACACACACACACACACACACACACACACACACACACACACAGAGACGAAGTGTTTGGTGGGATGTGAGCTGCCTGAACTGATAACTAATTTCCCTGGATGGCAAGAACACAACAGTCTTCCTTCTTCCTGTTTCATTTTGTGTGCATCGATTTGGCCGAGCATCCTCTTCATCACACACACTCGTCCTGTAATCTCCACACAGGGGCTTGTTTGATCATGTCGGGAATGAGACACACACACACACACACACACACAGGACAGATGGATGGACGGATGGATAGATGTATCGCTGACACACACTTTTGCTTTGGCTGGAGAGAAAAAAAACCTGAGAGAACCTGAGACTTCAGACTGTGTGTGAGTGTGTGTGTGTGTGTGAGTGTGTGTGTGTCTGTGGTTCTGCTCAAGTCTTCATCACTGCTTTACAGAGAGATTCAGTGTCACTGAAACACGTCCACGACACGACTATTCTTTTCACTAGCTAATAATACCTCTTTTCCTTCTCTCTCTCTCTCTCTCTCTCTCTCTCTCTCTCTCTCTCTCTCTCTCTCTCTCTCTCTCTCACACACACACACACACACACACACACACACACACACACACCGGGAAGCTCTTGCTCTGTATGAGTCACTTCATTCTGTTCTGCTCATATTTCACGCTAAACTCAGCGTTCTGTTCTGATCTCTGCGTCTGCAAGCAGATTTCCATCTCTGGATTCCGATTGGTTGATTTGTTTTGTGTTAACGTTTCTATAGTAACAGTTCAATCACACACACAAAAATTTTGGTCATTTCACATTTATTAAAGAGTCTCCGGTGTCAGACGGAAAGACGTAAGACACCTTATTTTTCTCCGTAACCGTAAGAAACCGCATGTAACTGTAACTAGATAAAAGTTACATATATAATATAGAGTAGTTGATTTGAACCACAGCAACTGTTTATTATTGTTTGAATATCTTAATATTCTGTTTCCAAGAGTATAGAGTTATTAGAGGGGGGGGGGGGGTGAGAGAGACAGAGGAGAGAGAGAGACAGATGAGAGAGAGAGAAGAGAGAGAGAGGAGAGAGAGAATGAGAGAGAGAGAGGAGAGAGAGAGAAGAGAGAATTAGAGAGAGAGAGAGAGAGAGAGAGAGAGAGAGAGACAGAGAGAGAGAGAAGGGAGAGAGAGACAGAGAGAGAGGAGAGAGAATGAGAGAGAGAGAGAGAGAGACAGATGAGAGAGAGAGAAGAGAGAGAGAGGAGAGAGAGAATGAGAGAGAGAGAGAGAGAGAGAAGAGAGAATTAGAGAGAGAGAGAGACAGAGAGAGAGGAGGGAGAGAGAGAGGAGAGAGAGAAAGAGAGAGAGAGAAGAGAGAATTAGAGAGAGAGAGCGAGAGAGAGAGATACAGAGAGAGAGGAGGGAGAGAGAGAGGAGAGAGAGAGAAAGAGAGAGAGAGAGGGAGAGAGAGAGGAGGCAAGAAAAAAATTACATCATGCTGAAATTTCCAAAAAGAAGAAGAGGAAGCGGAAGAAGTAGCAGAAGAAGAGGAGGAGGAAGAAGAAGAAGTGCACTCATTTATTCAAGAAAACAAACACAAGTGTGAATGTTGGACACTTCGTGAACTCAACACTCACAGCTTCACTTACGTCACAGAAGGGGGCGGAGCTACCGGGTGCTGATGCTGCATGAGGAAAAATGATCAAGATGCAAGGAAACAGCTTCTACTTCCTGTTATAAAAAAACTTCACTGTTCCGTTGTGAGTCTTTACACTAGACACTAGTGGAAGCGTGTAGTACGTCATTCAGGACACAGCTAAATATGCCGTCATGATAAAACACAGCGAGCGGAGCGATCTCGAGAAGGGGGCGGAGTCAGGTAGTAGCAGGACATAAACCTGAAGCTCAGGAGCAGGAGGAAACTGTCGCACGGCTCAGACGTGACGTAGAACTCAAACATTTTTCCAATTAGAAATGTTTACACTGTTCTCACAAAATGTACATTAAACAATCACAAATTGTTGCTGGTTTCTCAGAACTTCTCAGAACTTCTCAGAACTTCGCAGCAGTATCAGTTAGACGCCGTTCGGTTCGGATTACGCGCCGCGTCCTTCGGCTCGGACGCGGATTCTAACCAGACGGCAGGTTTCATCCGAACACATAAACAATTTTAAATGTTTGGACGTGAAGCCAGAATGAAATAAGGTTCCTGCTGTACGGAGTCGTGGCTCAGCGAGCCGGATCGCAGAGTTCCACCTCGGATCAACAGCACACTCCGGTTTTTCCTGAAGAAAGCTCTGTTCCCTAAAGCAAACATTCCCAGCTCCGCTTAATCAATACCATGTAGCCACAATACCTCGAAGGCTTTAACCTTGTGTGTTCATGTTTCAGCTCTAAGTGCAGGGAGATAAAACCAGGCTCGCTTTCCCGACGAATATATCACCTGGCTGGAAAAGAAACGAGGAGAAGGTCAAACGTGTTTTGAATAACGGTTAGCCGTTATCCGCTAGCGCTGGAACAGCGTCGGAACGAAAGGAACTGCTTTTTGGCCTGAAAACATTTTAATTCGCCGCATTGTTCCCGACTCCCATGATTAATTCGCCGTGGCCTGTAGAGCAGCGAGCTTTCTAAAGTGTACGCAAAAGAATAAAAAACAAACCCAGCGACACACAAATCGATTTAAAACCCGTTTATCAGCCGAAAGCACTCACACGTCCGCCTGAGAACCGAGGACTCGACAAAGCCGGGCGACGAGCCGGCCATTACGGCTCGGACGAGAGGAGGAAAGTGGAGGTTTTTACGGCTCCTTGTTTAAAGAGAAACCAGAGAGAGGACAAAGAGACGCTGTTGTGTTTGATAACACACGAGGAGTCGTCGTGGTGATGGGCTTTTTCTTTCAGGAAGGTGATTTGCATGTCAGGGAAATGTGTTTACACCAGCAGCAAAGCTGAGCTTCAGATCCTCTTCACGACAGCCGTCAGGATTAATCCAGAATAATCAGGAATTTTACAGATTCATTATGTCCGTATTTTGTGTGCAGTGGAGTAAGAATACATGAACGCACAACATATACGTTTGTTTGTTTGTTTGTTTGTTTGTTAACTAACTCCAGACTCTTTAGATGTTAAAATCCTCTAACAAAATCCAACCATTTAGTGTGTGTGTGTCTGTTTATGTGTGTGTTTGTGTGTGTGTGTGTGGGTTTGTGTGTTATTGTGTGTGTGTTTGTGTTTGTGTGTTTGTGTGTGTGTGTTTGTGTTTGTGTGTTTGTGTGTGTTTGTGTGTGTGTGATTGTGTGTGTGTCTGTGTGTGTGTTTGTGTTTGTCTGTGTATGTGTCTGTGTTTGTGTGTGTCTGTGTGTGTGTCTGTGTGTGTGTGTTTGTGTGTGTGTCTGTGTGTGTGTGTGTGTGGGTTTGTGTGTGTTATTGTGTGTGTGTTTGTGTTTGTGTGTGTTTGTTTGTGTGTTTGTGTGTGTGTGATTGTGTGTGTGTGTGTTTGTGTTTGTGTGTGTGTGTGTCTGTGTGTTTGTGTGTGTGTTTGTGTTTGTGTGTGTCTGTGTGTGTGTGTGTCTGTGTGTGTGTTTGTGTGTGTGTCTGTGTGTGTGTGTGTGTGTGTTTGTGTGTGTGTCTGTGTGTGTATGTCTGTGTGTGTGTGTGTGTGTGTGACAGTTCTCAAACTTGTATCCTGTTATGGGTGTACATGATGTCCGGTCACAGTGTGAGACACGTGTGAAGTCTGATCCGATCCGTGTTCTTGGCGTGTAGAGAAGTGTGACAGATTTGGCTGAAGATCAGACGGAGAATTAACCAGAACATGACTCTGTTTTTAATAAACAGGTGCTCGGTACTAACACACACGACTTAACACACTGTGGGGGTGTAAATGCTTCAGCACGTATATGCGTGTGTGTGTGTGTGTGTGTGTGTGTGTGTGTGTCATGCGGTTTTAATACACCACATGTTCTGAGCAGTGCGCAGAGTGTTTCTCTCATTTTTTTATTGTTTTTATTGTAAATCGTGAAAAAAAGCCTTGAGGCTGAAACACACGCTTGTTTCATTCGTTCAGCTAGTGTGCATGCTCACAGAGTGAAGTCACACACACACACACACACACACACACCGTGTGCTAGTATGAACATGTTTTGTAAATGTGATGTCCATAAGCTGTTTAATGGCTGCTCCACTTTGTGCTTTGTGCTCGAGGAGCCATTTTAACTGAAGTGTGTGTGTGTGTGTGTGTGTGTGTGTGTGTGTGTAATAGCCGTAGGTTGGCATTATGTTTTGGTGCTGTCATCACAAATTTAATACACAGCCCCAAAAAATGGGGCCAATAAAGAAGTGACTGTGTGTGTGTATGTCTGTGTGTGTGTGTGTATGTCTGTGTGTGTATGTGTGTGTGTGTGTGTGTGTGTGTGTGTTTATGCATGAAATCAGACACTTTTCTACATGGGAATTAACGTACACTAAATTTAGAGCCCTAATTTTCAAACAGTTGTGAATGTATTTTGTAAGTAAGAGTCAGGACACTCGACTCTCTTCTAATAGTTTTCCTTCTTTATCTTTTTATAAGCTCTAATTTTACACAGAGGAAGGAAACGTTTCTGACCGGATCGATCCTGTTTTAATTGTAAACCTGCTCTACATCCTGTGTGTGTAACATCAGTGACTAAACACCACATGTTCCTCACACTGAAGTATTAGTCTGGTGGGAAACGTTGTTGTAGTAAAATTCTCCTCACCGTCGTCTGGCTGTTGTCTGCAGAGCAAACCGTAAATTCTTTAAATAATTCAACTAATATGGAAAATCCAGAAGAATCCAGAAGAATCCAGAAGAATCCAGAAGAATCCAGAAGGCTGGGACACAAAACAGAGCTTTTACTGGGGGTTTAAAATGAACATCTGTAATAACCAGCTGTAATAAAGTGAAGGTGTAAAGATGAGTGTTAGAGACTTCCTGTGTGTGTACGCTGTGCTGTGGAAGAAGAAGAAGTCTGATCTTTATATACAGAAGACGTTGTTGTATTTTATGTTTTAGGTGTGTGTCGTGTACACACACACACACACACAAACACACACTTGGCTTTGATGTATCGGTGGATCCTCAGGGCTGTAGATTAGAGAGTTTGATTGTTAAAGATGTGGATGTCTGGGTAGTTTTGTGAAACACACTCCAGATATAGCTACACACACACACACACACACACATACACACAAACATACACATACACGCTGGCACACACACACACACACGCGCAAACATATACACACACACTTAGACACGCAGACACACACATGCACACACACAAAGACACACACAGTGTGTGTGGTATTATGAATGGAAACAGGTGTGTGTGTTCTTTACAAAGTATGTTAGTACTCAGGTGTAAAAATGACCTTGTATCTATAGCTCTCAAGCTGTCAAAGCCTCTGTGTGTGTGTCTTTGTGTGTGTGTGTCTTTATGCATCCCATCACCAGTTAAAGTGGCCCTTCACAAGTGGACCTCACTGTACACTCAGTGTTAAGTGCACCACAATGGTAGGAGTCAAGCACACTGATTTCAGATCAGCTCTTGTGTGTGTGTGTGTGTGTGTGTGTGTGTGTGTGTGTGTGTCTGGTTTGTGTCCAGTTTTTATTAGTGCTCTAGTCTGGTGTGTGTCAGACATGTCACATCAGTGATAACACACAGAAACCATAAAGTGCTTTAGGACACACACACACACACACACACACACACACACACACACACATACGTATTTCTCTTACTCTTTCTCTTTCTGTTTTACTTTCCTTCCATCCCTGTCTCTTTTCTCACCCTCTTACAGTTTATTTCTCTTTCACTGAATTTTTCACTTACACACACACACACACATGCGCGCGCACACACACATACACACACACACGCACACACACACACATATTTAATAGCTTATCGACACTCATGTCTGTGTGAAACCTCAGCTGATAGGAAGAAGAAGAACAGGACTCAGGGATAAATACATAGTTTTTTGGGTTATTTGTGATGAAGTTGGTGTTTTTCGCCTCATCAGAGGTGTGTGTGTGTGTGTGTGTGTGTGTGTGTGTGTGCAGGAGGAAATCAGCCTTGAACCAAGTGTGCTGATGAGCAATTAGAGAGCGGAAGAAGAAAAAAAAAGAAAAAACTTTAAACCGTTGCAATCATGCGCCATTACCATAATCAACTTCAGAGTGATGAGAGCTCTCCATCAGCTCCAACCTGAAGCTCACAAAGAGCCCATCCTCACCATCAGCACCTGTGTGTGTGTGTGTGTTAATGTGGGTGGGTTTGTGAGAGAGCGACAGATGGAGCAGGTCACTGTCTTCACAGTAATGACTGTTATTTAAATCAACATTCTTTTATCTAAACACAGTTTTAGTCGACTTCACTGTGACTGACACATACAGAGGCCACACCTCCTTCACTGTGTGTCTCACCCCCTTCACTGTGACTGACACATACAGAGGCCACACCTCCTTCCCTATGTGTCTCACCCCCTTCACTGTGACTGACACATACAGAGGCCACACCTCCTTCACTATGTGTCTCACCCCCTTCACTGTGACTGACACATACAGAGGCCACACCTCCTTCACTATGTGTCTCACCCCCTTCACTGTGACTGACACATACAGAGGCCACACCTCCTTCACTGTGACTGACACATACAGAGGCCACACCTCCTTCACTATGTGTCTCACCTCCTTCACTGTGACTGACACATACAGAGGCCACACCTCCTTCACTATGTGTCTCACCCCCTTCACTGTGACTGACACATACAGAGGACACGCCCCCTTCACTGTGACTGACACATACAGAGGCCACACCTCCTTCCCTATGTGTCTCACCCCCTTCACTGTGACTGACACATACAGAGGCCACACCTCCTTCACTGTGTGTCTCACCCCCTTCACTGTGACTGACACATACAGAGGCCACACCTCCTTCACTATGTGTCTCACCCCCTTCACTGTGACTGACACATACAGAGGCCACACCTCCTTCACTGTGTGTCTCACCCCCTTCACTGTGACTGACACATACAGAGGCCACACCTCCTTCACTATGTGTCTCACCCCCTTCACTGTGACTGACACATACAGAGGCCACACCTCCTTCACTGTGTGTCTCACCCCCTTCACTGTGACTGACACATACAGAGGCCACACCTCCTTCCCTATGTGTCTCACCCCCTTCACTGTGACTGACACATACAGAGGCCACACCTCCTTCCCTATGTGTCTCACCCCCTTCACTGTGACTGACACATACAGAGGCCACACCTCCTTCACTATGTGTCTCACCCCCTTCACTGTGACTGACACATACAGAGGCCACACCTCCTTCACTATGTGTCTCACCCCCTTCACTGTGACTGACACATACAGAGGCCACACCTCCTTCACTATGTGTCTCACCCCCTTCACTGTGACTGACACATACAGAGGCCACACCTCCTTCACTGTGTGTCTCACCCCCTTCACTGTGACTGACACATACAGAGGCCACACCTCCTTCCCTATGTGTCTCACCCCCTTCACTGTGACTGACACATACAGAGGCCACACCTCCTTCACTATGTGTCTCACCCCCTTCACTGTGACTGACACATACAGAGGCCACACCTCCTTCACTATGTGTCTCACCCCCTTCACTGTGACTGACACATACAGAGGCCACACCTCCTTCACTATGTGTCTCACCCCCTTCACTGTGACTGACACATACAGAGGCCACACCTCCTTCACTGTGACTGACACATACAGAGGCCACACCTCCTTCACTATGTGTCTCACCTCCTTCACTGTGACTGACACATACAGAGGCCACACCTCCTTCACTATGTGTCTCACCCCCTTCACTGTGACTGACACATACAGAGGACACGCCCCCTTCACTGTGACTGACACATACAGAGGCCACACCTCCTTCCCTATGTGTCTCACCCCCTTCACTGTGACTGACACATACAGAGGACACGCCTCCTTCACTGTGACTGACACATACAGAGGCCACACCTCCTTCACTATGTGTCTCACCCCCTTCACTGTGACTGACACATACAGAGGACACGCCCCTTCACTGTGACTGACACATACAGAGGACACACCTCCTTCACTATGTGTCTCACCCCCTTCACTGTGACTGACACAGACAGAGGCCATGCCTCCTTCAATTTAACATACACAAAGACCACACCTCCTTCACTCTGAAAGACACAGAGGCCACGCCCCCTTTACTCTGATAGACACGGAGGCCACGCCTCCTTCACTCCGACAGACACAGAGGCCACGCCTCCTTTTCTTCTGACAGACACAGAGGTCACGCCTCATTCACGCTGGCAGACACAGAGGCCACGCCTCCTTTTCTTCTGACAGGCACAGAGGCCACTCCTCATTCACGCTGGCAGACACAGAGGCCACGCCTCCTTTTCCTCTGACAGACACAGAGGCCACGCCTCATTCACTCTGGCAGACACAGAGGCCACGCCTCCTTTTCTCTGACAGACACAGAGACCGCGCCTCATTCACTCTGGCAGACACAGAGGCCACGCCTCCTTTTCTCTGACAGACACAGAGACCGCGCCTCATTCACTCTGGCAGACACAGAGGCCACGCCTCCTTTTCTCTGACAGACACAGAGGCCACGCCTCCTTTACTCTGACAGACACATAGGCCACGCCTCCTTTACTCCCACAGACAGAGGCCACGCTTTCCTCTAATGGGTTCAATCAGGTGCAAATGTTTACACCCCATTAAACTAAATGACATCTAATTTATTACAGAGTATTTATTATGTTAGTTGTCACAAATGTCCTTTAATTATCACAAGCACAACATTTTAATAGTCTAAGTGAAATCTGTTAAAAAGTTTATGCCCCCTGTATGAATGTTATTCTTTAATCACCTACAGGACCTTAGAACCACCTCCAACCTGGTACCTGTCCTCTGAGCAGCTTTGTGGAACGTTTATTACTAAATAATATCTTCATCTCTAACTCTTTCTGAGGTCTCACACAGTTTTCATCATGCCATGTCTGGAGATGGAGATAAGCTGGTGTCAGAGCACAATTTGTGGTTCTCAGGAGCCCAGCAGTATCAAGTGGAGATCCTGGGATTGAATCTCTCAGCTTTCTAAATCTCCTGATCAGCAGCCCAGAACCTTAACCCACTTAATATCTGAACTGAGCCATGGGTTTGAAGTAAAGCTAGCATTAATCGTTCCAGACCCGACTGTTCTAAGGTGGAAAAGTGCAGAACGGTTCAACATGGAAGCCAAACCATGAAGGACGTTCTAATTACTTTGACATGTAGTCATGGGAACTGAACAGATCGCCCGTGGTCCTGTTTAACCCAAACCAGCAGAGAGCGACACTAAGGCATCGCCTCCCCTGGAGGAACAGGACCGACCTCATGAACACACACATACACACATACACACACGTCACACACACCTTCAGACGTCCTTTAGTGAGGTCAGAGAGCAGCTCACCTCCATCTACTTCATCTCAATCCCATATCAACGTATGTACTCGCTATAATGATACTTAAGATGCTAATGGCACACTGTCCCACAGCTATATGTGTCCTTACTGCATAGATCATCCCTATAACGCGTGTGTGTGTGTGTGTGTGTGTGTGTGTGTGTGTGTGTGAATACATCTGGCTGGTTTCTAATATTCTTATTTATGTAGTGAATAAACGCTCCAGCTGCATGTATACAAATATTTTTAGAAATATATTATTTTCTTGTTGGTTTATGTGTGTGTGTGTGTGTGTGTGTGTGTGTGTGTGTAGCTGTGATTTATTGATTTTGTCAATGATTCAGTTCAGCACACACCTTTTTAATACAACAAAATCATAGTCACTGGTAAATGTGTGTGTGTGTGAGAGAGAGAGAGAGAGAGAGAGACAGAGAGAGAGAGAGACAGAGAGAGAGAGAGACAGAGAGAGAGAGTGTGAGAGAGAGAGAGAGACAGAGAGAGAGAGAGAGTGAGAGAGAGAGAGAGAGAGAGAGAAACGTCTGGTTGTGGGAGATGTGTGAGTCAGTGTGATTTGACACCTTGGCATGATTGCATGTAGACATTTGACTTTGTGCAAAAACACACGCACACACACACACACACGTACACACACATGCACACACACAGACACACACACACACACACACACAGACAGACAGAGACAGGGCAGTTGCGGCTAGAACAGTGTAACTCTCAGCTGGATCGTGTTGTACAGGGATGTGACAGATATGGATGGAGAAAGAGATAGACAGAGAGAAGGAGCTGGAGACAGAGACAGAAAAAGAGACAGAGAGAGAAAGAGACGGAGACGGGGGGGGGGGGGGTTGGGGGGTTAGGTTGTTGCAGAGAGCGATGTCCACAGTAAACATTCCCTTTATATTTCTCTGGCCTCTCATCATCTTTTCTCTCTTTTTCTCAACCTATTTTTATCCCCAGCTCCTGTCTTGTGTCACTGTTGTCTCCGTTCTTTGCCCACTGCTGTACCCCCTGTCTCTCTCACACACACACACACACACACGGATGATGGAGAGAGTCGTGTTGCAGGGGGGATCAGATTATTTCCTGTTTCTGTTTCTATCCGACATGTTGCCAATTAGGCGCCGTAGCTGACAGCGCACTTTAGCTTTCTCTCGTTCCCGGCGTTCCTGAGCCGCGGCGGTGAGAAACACTGCTCCTATTGATTTATCGGGATTTCTCTGTGCGATCTGGAAACTCTTTCCTGCCATCTGGAAGCCGTTGGTGTGCAAGTTCACAGCAGGAGCAGTGCTGTGACACAGCTGATTAACGCTAAGTCATCACTGACACATCTGTCTGTGTGTGTGTGTGTGTGTGCGTGTGTGTGTGTGTGTGCGTGTGTGTGTGCGTGTGTGTGCGCGTGTGAGTGCGTGTGTATGTGCGTGTGTGTGCGCGTGTGTATGTGTGTGTGTGTGTGTGTGTGTGTGTGTGTGTGTATATGCACACATACACTTGACTGCAGTTGGCGCTTTATTTGGACAGTGAGAGAAGGAGGGATCAGTGAAAATCATGCCATACTTTTCTGTTTTTGTATTTTTTACAAAAAAAAAAAAAAAAAAAGTATTTCTAGGTTTTTTTCTTTCCCTCCTTTTTTCCCCTCTTTCTTATCATCTTGTGATGGAAAGTATTTATGTTTAGTGTAACTCAGTAAGAAAAGTTCTACAACCGGCTGGGATTTTAATCCCTGGAGGTAGAAGAATGCTTAAGGGGAAAGAATGTTTTATTTATTTATTTATTTACTTATTTACTTATTTATTTATTTTTTTGTTTACATGCTAGCTCATTTATTTTAATAAAAAAAAAACAAAAAAAAAACTTTCATTATTAGAGTATAAATTCGAATCAAATGTACACAAATCTGACAAACATCTTCTGCTACAAGCCCCGCCCCCTTTCTGTTTGAGGCGGAGTCAGATCAGTGAGTGAGCTGTACCCTTAAATCATCATCATCATCATCATCATCATCATCATCCTCATCCTCATCATCAAGTGGAGAATGAATGGTCTATCATACGGAGTAAAGACAGACCACAGAGGGAGAGATATTTATTTTATTAGTTTTATTTATAAGAGTTGATGTAAATCATCTGTAGTGTGAGTGAGAACTGACTCGAGCTGAAGAGGTCAGAGGTTCAGTGTGACATCTAACGCTGTTATTCATGACTCCTTACACACCGCTTTGGCCTTGTTTGAGCTCTCATCACACACACACACACACACACACACACACACACACACACACACACACATACACACACACACACACACACACACACACACACACACACACACACACACACACACACATACACACACACACACACACACACACACATACACACACACACACACACACACACACACACACACACACACACACACACACACACACACACACACACACACACACACACACACACACACACACACACACACACACACACACACACACACACACACACACACACACACACACACACACACATACACACACACACACACACACACACATACACACACACACACACACACACACACACATACACACACACACACACACACACACACACACACACATACACACACACACACACACACACACACACACACACACACACACACACACACATACACACACACACACACACACACACACACACACACATACACACACACACACACACACACACACAGTATTACACAGTGGTCAGACTCAGCATACCAGACAGAGGCGTTTGGATCTTTGTGTTGTTTAAACTGGAAGTGTCTCTCTCTCTCTGCCCTCTCCTTTTCTCTCCCTCTTTCCCTTTCTCGTCTCCTCTCCTCTTCTCTCACACAATCCTCTCCTCTCTCTCACTCCTCTCCTCTCTTCTCTACCTCTCTCCTCTCCCTTCTCCTCTCCCTCTCTCCTCTCCTCTCCTCTCCCTCTCTCCTCTCCTCTCACACATTCCTCTCTCCTCTCTCTCCTCTCCTCTCACACATTCCTCTCTTCTCTCCCTCTCTCCTCTCCTCTCACACATTCCTCTCTCCTCTCTCTCTCCTCTCCTCTCACACATTCCTCTCTTCTCTCCCTCTCTCCTCTCCCCCTCTCCTCTCACACATTCCTCTCTCCTCTTCCTCTCTTCTCTCCTCTCCTCTCCCTCTCTCCTCTCCTCTCCCTCTCTCCTCTCACACATTCCTCTCTTCTCTCCCTCTCTCCTCTCATCTCCCTCTCTCCTCTCCTCTCACACATTCCTCTCTTCTCTCCCTCTCTCCTCTCCTCTCCCCCTCTCCTCTCCCCCTCTCCTCTCACACATTCATCTCTCCTCTCCCTCTCTTCTCTCCTCTCCTCTCCTCTCCTCTCCCTCTCTCCTCTCACACATTCCTCTCTTCTCTCCCTCTCTCCTCTCCCTCTCTCCTCTCCTCTCCCTCTCTCCTCTCACACATTCCTCTCTCCTCTTCCTCTCTTCTCTCCTCTCCCTCTCTCCTCTCCTCTCCCTCTCTCCTCTCCCTTTCTCCTCTCCTCTCACACATTCCTCTCTTCTCTCCCTCACTCCTCTCCTCTCTCTCACTCCTCTCTTCTCTCCCCCTCCTCTACTCTCCCTCTCTCCTCTCCCTCTCTCTTCTTCTCTCCTCTTCTCTCCCTCTCTCCTCTCCCTCTCTCCTCTCTCTCTCCCTCTCACTCCTCTCTTCTCTCCCCCTCCTCTACTCTCCCTCTCTCCTCTCCCTCTCTCTTCTTCTCTCCTCTTCTCTCCCTCTCTCCTCTCCCTCTCTCCTCTCCTCTCACACATTCCTCTCTCCTCTTCCTCTCTTCTCTCCTCTCCTCTCCTCTCCTCTCCTCTCCCTCTCTCCTCTCCTCTCCCTCTCTCCTCTCCCTCTCTCCTCTCCTCTCACACATTCCTCTCTTCTCTCCTTCTCTCCCCTCTTTTCTCCCTCACTCCTCTTCCTCTCTTCTCTCCTCTCCTCTCCTCTCCCTCTCTCCTCTCCTCTCCCTCTCTCCTCTCCCTCTCTCCTCTCCTCTCCTCTCACACATTCCTCTCTCCTCTTCCTCTCTTCTCTCCTCTCCTCTCCTCTCCTCTCCTCTCCCTCTCTCCTCTCCTCTCCCTCTCTCCTCTCCTCTCACACATTCCTCTCTTCTCTCCTTCTCTCCCCTCTTTTCTCCCTCACTCCTCTCCCTCTCTCCTCTCTCTCTCTCAGAAAGCTGGATCTGAGTGAAGAACACATTCCTCTCTCCCTC
>NC_083465.1:29724458-29734458 GCF_030014155.1 Tachysurus vachellii
ACATATAATAATGAAAATATAGATATTTCTTTTTTACGTGAAATGATTGTGTGTTTGTGTGTGTGTGTGTGTGTGTGTTATACTCGACTTTGATCTGTTATATGTTTATTTATTGCTTTATTTATTTAGTTATTTATGTAGACTTGATTTAATTTTTAAAAACAAGAGTGTACCTGAACATTTTAAAGGTTTAGCAGACAATTAACACAGTGTGTATGTGTGTGTGTGTTCAGAGCACATACATGTGTTAGTGATTGAAATATCTAGTGGCGCAGTAACTTAAAGAAACGAAGCAGATGGTGTGTGAACAGGGTATTTAATAAGGTGTGTGTGTGTGTGTGTGTGTGTGTGTGTGTGTGTGTGTGTGTGTGTGTTTTTCTGGTCTACCTTTGAGTAAAAACCTCCTTCACACCCTTTGACCTCACTTGTCCATCATAGGTAATATCACACCAAGCTAACATACACTGATTATTCTCTCTCTCTCTCTCTCTCTCTCTCTCTCTCTCTCTCTCTCTCTCTCTCTCTCTCTCCACACACACACGCACAACACACACACAACACACACATAGCACTCAGGCACTGCTGAGATCCTAATCTGTTTCCTGTGCATTAGGAAACTGTATATTTTTGAAGATGGACTGATTCGATAGTGGAAACAGAAACTCTTTCGCTCCTCCTGTCGTCTAACACGACTGCCCATGTTTCACAACTGCTGAGTGTTTTTATACTTTGTACACTGACCAGTGAGAGAAAAGTGTGTTATGCTTTCATCCCAGTTGTGTATTGTGTCGGCTGAGCTCTGGGTTTACGGTAAACATTAGTTTCACATCCTGCCTTCAACACAGCGTAAAACATGAGTTCAGTCTTATATTCAGTTCTCTCTAATATTCAGTTCAGTCTAATATTCAGTTCTAATATTCAGTTCAGTCTAATATTCAGTTCTAATATTCAGTTCTGTCTAATATTCAGTTCTAATATTCAGTTCTGTCTAATGTTCAGTTCTAATATTCAGTTCAGTCTAATATTCAGTTCTAATATTCAGTTCAGTCTAATGTTCAGTTCTAATATTCAGTTCAGTCTAATATTCAGTTCTAATATTCAGTTCAGTCTAATATTCAGTTCTAATATTCAGTTCAGTCTAATGTTCAGTCTAATATTCAGTTATGTCTAATATTCAGTTCTAATATTCAGTTCAGTCTAATGTTCAGTCTAATATTCAGTTCAGTCTAATATTCAGTTCTAATATTCAGTTCAGTCTAATGTTCAGTCTAATATTCAGTTCTGTCTAATATTCAGTTCTGTCTAATATTCACATTAGTCTAATATTCGGTTCTGTCTAATATTCAGTATTATTTGTTCAGCTCTTTTGTCTAATCTCTTTTCTGTAAATTTCTGTAGAGCTGTAAATCAGCTTTATGGGGATTTTACATTTAATTAAATGTAAATTTAATTAAACATTTAAACATTTAATTAAATTGTACATTTAATTCAGTATTAATAATAATAATAACAATAACAACAACAACAACAATAATAATATTATTATTGTTATTATTATTATTATTATTATTATTATTATTATTATTATTATTATTATTATTTAATATCATTTTCTTTCAAAGAAAAGGAGAATTAAGAGGAATATTAAATGTCTAGAGCCTTGTGAGTTAGTGTGTAATTGTGTATCACAGTTAGGCAGTGTGTGTCTGAGACGAGTCCAGGATCTGGTTGATGGTCTGAACCTTCTGCTCGTTCAGAAGCTCCTCCTTGTTCTCTGACCGCAGCAGAGAGACGAGGTTGTTGTTCAGATGTCTGAGGTCCTTCCCCGTTTACTTGGCCTTGCTCCAGCATGGTTTTCTGTAGACAGACTGCAGGACAGATAATTGCCCCACCCACCCTCTATAGTCCCCGCCCACCCTGCTCGGTCCTGTGGTGCTTCCCGTCAGGATGCTCTCCATGGACCAAAAGTTTCTAAGCTTCTTAAAGAGCAGTTTAAAGTTATTTCCGTGTCTCAGGTGGTAAAGACGCTGCCAGGTCTTCCTCCTGCCTCACCAGGGTGTTGATGTGTCAGGATCAGGGCAGGTTCTGTGTGATGTCAACACCCAGGTACGGGAAAGTGCCCCCACCCCCACACCACCCCCCATCTATCCTAAAGGGGTGGTAACTCCTCTCCTGCTTTCTGATAAACTCCTCTAGCTATCAACTCTTTTTGTCTTGCTGACGTTCAGGAGGAGGAGGTTGTTCTCCTGGCACCAGGCTTTTAATCTCCTCCAGGTAGGCCTTCTCATCATCAACACCAAATATTATTATTATTATTATTATTATTATTATTATTATTATTATTATTATTATTATTATTATTACATCATGACATTTTTAATCATTTAAGTCTAAATCCAAAGCATTTTGGATTTGTTCCTTTGTTAATGTAAATACATTATTTAAAAATATATGAAACATGATATTATTATATTATATTATATTATATTATATTATATTATATTATATTATATTATATTATATTATATTATATTGGTGAAGATATTTATATATCACATTTCATCTACAAGGCAATTCAAGATGCTTTAGAGTTTAAATGATTAATAATAGAAATAAAAGTGAATAGAAATAAAATATATACATTTTTGAAAAATCTATAAAATATAAAATTTAATTCATTTAGAATTGTGCAATTTAAAATAGTATAAAATTAAAATACCATTAATTAAGAATTAACAATAGAAAAAACACACAAAAAAAATTATATTTCGCCTTTTTTAGATTTATAAAATATAGTAACAAGAAAACACACTTTATTATTATTATTATTATTATTACTATTATTATTATTATTATTATTATTATTATTATTATTATTATTATTATTATTTAGTATCAGTCTCAAACAGCACATTTCCACACTTAATTTTTATTATTTCAGTTTTGAAGAACAATCTTTGTGTGAAAGAAATGACGAGCTGTACAGCAACTGAAAAAAACAACTCACATACAGCAGAAGTGTTCAGGACCTCATACCTCACACCTCACACCTCACACCTCACACCTCTACCTCATACCGACCCTCAGTTTCTTTTTATTTTAACGTTTATCTTTAACTTCTTCAGTAACAGTGATCAAATTATTACATGGTTTAAGTTAAACTGCTGAGAGGATGATGAAGATTCACACTACACCAGTTAAATCTGACGATCCCATACAGTATGGAGGTGAGGTGAGGTGAAGTGATGTGAGGTGAACTGAAGGCTACACGGGGAACAGGACACGCCTCTCGGCTGCACCATTGTTGTGCCGGGAAAACGGTTCCGCATTAACTCCGACTTTTCCAGTTATTGCCTTCAGACTTCTTGTTCGTCGGTTATTTTCGGAGATTAAGGGATAACGTCACCCCAGTTTTAGCTTCTCTTCACCAGTAACCTGTTATTTCATTTATTTTTTAACCTCATCTTACTTAATTTTAAACCTCATCCTACCTGCACTCTACTTTTTTAAATAAAAAAGAATATCTCAAAATATTTCTATTATTACAAGGTATGAAAATTCTCTGATGAGTTCTCACACGAACCATTTGGATTTATTTATTTGTTAAAGTTTATAAATTATTTAAATTCATATGAAGGAAATGGTGATTATATTATATTATATTATATTATATTATTTTATATTATATTATATTATATTATATTATATTATATTATATTATATTATATTATATTATATTATATTATATTATATTATTTTATATTATATTATATTATATTATATTATATTATATTATATTATATTATATTATTTAGATGCCACATCTCATCCACAAGGCAAGTCAATGTGCTTAACAATTTAAACGAATAATTAATTTGAATTATAATCTTTTTAAAATTATAAAATATGCATTAATGCAAAATAGACCGAGAATACAATAGTGCAGTGTGCAAATATAATGTTATTTAAATATTAAATAAAAAACACGTTCACGTAAGTAATCCTTTTAAAGCAAAGTTTAAAGTTTATAAATGTAAATATTTGGGATATTTTCTATATTTAAAAGAATATAATATTCTATTCAATTCAAGTTTATTTGTAAGGCGCTTTTTACAATCGACGTCGTCTCAAAGCAGCTTTACAGAACATAAACATGGGACAAAAGGTTATTATAAAGAATATAAATATATATATATATATATATATATATATATATATATATATATATATATATATATATATATATATATTGTTTTTATTAAACAGCACATTTTATGATTTTTAAACTATGAATTTTTAGGATTTTACTTATAAAAACATGAGGTGAGGTGAAGTGATGTGAGGTGAACTGAAGGCTACATGGGGAACAGGACACGCCCCTCGGGGAACAGGACCCGCCCCTGGGCTGCACCACTGTTGTGCCGGGAAAACGGTTCCGCATTAAGTCCGACTTTTCCCGTTATTATCTTCAGACTTCTTGTTCTTCGGTTATTTTCGGAGATTGAAGGATCACGTCACTCCGGTTTTAGCTTCTCTTCACCAACAACTTGCTCATTTCATTCATTCATCATCTACCTGCGCTCTACACACTCACCTATCTATATGCGTATTTATTTATGGTGCGTTTTCTGTACTTAAATTATGTGAAAATTATACTCTTATTTATACAACACTTTGGGCAGCATTTCCATCTCTACAGCACACAGACATTGACACCAATTCAGCTTTATTCAGAAATATATCCTTCATGAGCTAGTCAAACGTGACAAGGTGATGGGAAACATCTGCCTGAGAAGATAAGCCTTCTTAAGAAACCTTAAGAGGAACCAGACTCTCAGGGGAAGTTGTCCTCATCTCAGATTTAACATGAAGTCTGTCTGATGAAGTTATGAAGAACCGATCACTGATGGAGACGTGAGAGCAAAACCGATCATATTCAATTCCAGTCCAAAGCCATCTTCATGGTTTTTAAGTGGTTCCATCCGCAGTATCTCATGTATCTCCAGGAGCGCAGAAGGGCTTTTCAGGAGCAGAAGTTGTAACTCGACTGAGAGCAAAAATCTATCGTCTTGTGTTCTTAGTTATTTGTTTCTAGACAAGTTCTGAACTTGAGAAGATTCTAGACAAGATTTCTAGACAAGATTTTAAAAAGTTCTGCCAGTTGAAACGTTTCTAAAGCTCCTGGGTTCTGAGATATGTTCTTGGACTCATGTTCTCGTGATGCAACAAATTATTGAGTTTATTAAAGCTTCTGGTAGCGGAACTCTACCTAAATATGTCATGGAGGTTTGAGCATTTTAAAAATCTCCTCATGCTACAGTAAGAGTTTTCACAAAATGATGTGAAAAACCAAAAATATCCAGTAAACACACATGGACTGGACAGCTGAATAATGGATGATGTTTCTCCAGTCTTCAGCTCTCTAGTTTTTGTCCACCCGATGTGGTGTCCTGCTATTATAGCCCATCCACCTCAAGATCTGACATGGGGTGAGATGCTTTCCTGCTCACCACGGTTGTACAGAGTGGTTATTTGAGTAACTGTGGCTGCTGTGTCAGATCTGGCCTTTCTCCTGCTCTGGTCCCAGGGGTGAAATGTGCTTGTAGTTCCTAGACACCTGGTGTTCTCCTAAGAACTTTCTTCTTAGTTATTGTTTCCTTGACAAGTTCTTGGATTTAAAAATATTCTGCGGTTGAATTGTGCCTAAAGCTCCTGAGTTCTGAAATATGTTCTTGGAATCCTGTTCTGGTGATGCAACTCTGCCAATTATAGGTTCCTAGATTAAATTCCTGAAAGGTTCTGGTACTGGAAGTCTACTTATAAGGTTCCAGAGATGGAGTCCTATTGATAGAATGCTTGGTGTCCTAGATATGTTGTTCGGCTTATATTCTGATGTTGCAGCTCTGCCTCTGGTGTCAGAATTGTCTGTTCTCCTGCTCTGGTTCCATTGGTGATTACATACTTAAGGTTATTGGGTTCTTGAAAGTTTTTTTTTTTCATACGTGTTTGAAGTTCTTATTAAAGACAAGTTCCTAGACAAGTTGTTCTTGGTTCTTGGTGCTGAATTATTCTTGAAGTGAAAATATTCTATCAGTGACCATATCTTCTTCTTTCTTCATCCTCATTCTGATGTTGGATGCGAACATTAACCGGAGCTCCTGAACCGGATCCGCATTGCACCTCTGCTGTAAACCTGCACATTTATTTCTCTACAGTTCACACCTGATTCTGCTTATCAGGTATTTTCCCTAAGTGCTTGGTGAGCTGAATTGTGCACTGATTGCACCATCTGTGTGTAAGTTAGCTTTAAGCCTCGTCGTTCTTCTAAGTGGCCAAGTTACAGCTTACACTCTATTAAATAATAGCTAACGCTGCACAAAACCGAGTTAGAAGATAACCCCCCAGGTATGGAGTAAATATTTACACAAGCCATTTTCCAATTTGTTTATTTCCATGAAGTCATTTATAACGATGGACGTCGCGGTAGCCAGCGGCTGCTCCGTCCTTCAGATACGGATAAAGACATTAAGTTTCAGCCCCTGCTTCTTCATTCCAGCACAGACAGCACCATGAGAACTTTATAAGAGTAACGGGGAGTTTTTTTTTTTTCTTTCCTCGTCTGTTTGTTTCTTTCCCTGGAGCTGATGTATACAGTGAAATGACATATGATATTATTTTTGCATTAGCCTAATGTTGCCATCTGCTTAGTTTTATAACTCATAAATACAAACATTAAAAACAGCGAATACATGAAGCGAAATCGCGCTCTTAAATAATTCCCTCATTTGTAAACAGAGACAAGGGGAGGGGAAGATTTCCTCACGTCCTCGCACATGGATTATTGCACTTGACCCAGAGAAAGTTGAGGACAGCCTCTGTGTGTGTGTGTGTGTGTGTGTGTGTGTGTGTGTGTGTGGGTTTTATATATTTTAATATAGACTTATAGCTTGAGGAAATATGGTTGGAACAAAAGCGATGGTTAAACTTAAGGTTGATTAAAACACACACACACACACACACACAATAGTGTGTCCGTGGGTTCTAGAAAGGTTCTCTTGTTGAAAATGTTCAGAAGGTTCCTAGACATGTTATTGAGTTTCTGAAAAGGTTTAGGTGGATGAAGTGATCCTGAAGTTTGTAGGTTGCTACACAAGTTCACGTATTCCTAAAATGTTCTGGTGGTGGGACTGTACCTGTAGTTAGGGTTTGTTAGGTTCCGTTGGTGGAAATGTGCCTGAAAGATGATAGTTTTTAAAAATGTTCTTGAAGTTCCTAGACAAGTGGTGAAACTGTCAGACTGTATATTTATAATCACACCCCCAGTGTCACCCAGATGAGGATGAGGGGCACGGTGGCTTAGTGGTTAGCACGTTCGCCTCACACCTCCAGGGTTGGGGGTTCGATTCCCGCCTCCACCTTGTGTGTGTGGAGTTTGCATGTTCTCCCCGTGCCTCGGGGGTTTCCTCCAGGTACTCCGGTTTCCTCCCCCGGTCCAAAGACATGCATGGTAGGTTGATTGGCATCTCTGGAAAATTGTCTGTAGTGTGTGATTGTGTGAGTGAATGAGAGTGTGTGTGTGTCTGTGCCCTGCGATGGGTTGGCACTCCGTCCAGGGTGTATCCTGCTTTGATGCCCGATGACACCTGAGATAGGCACAGGCTCCCCGTGACCCGAGGTAGTTCGGATAAGCGGTAGAAGATGAATGAATGAATGAATGAATTGAACTGTGTTGTTAGTTATTGGTTCCTACCCCGTGATGTTCTGGCGGTGGTAATGTGGCTGAAGTTCTTGGGTTCCTAAACAATTTTTTTGGCTTTTAAAAAGTTCTGGTGGTTGAAATGTACCTAACGCGTCTGGTTTCTTAGAGAGGTTCTTGGGTTCTTGTTCTGGTGACCCATCTCTGCCAGTAGGAACAGGTTTCTAGGCAAATTATTGAATTCTTAAAAGGTTCTGGTAGTGTAACTGTACCTGTGCTTATAGGTTTGTGTTCCTGAAAGTGTCTGGTGATCTGAAAGTGTCTGGTGATCTGAAAGTGTCTGGTGATCTGAAAAGTGTCTGCTGATGTGCCTGAAGATCCTCAACAAGGTCTTCAAGGTGCCCAGGCTTCACTGACAAGTTTTGGAAAACAGTAAATACCCGTAATAGGTTTGTTTAAAGGCAGGCAGGTAGGATTTACCCCTAAATCTTTGCTCCTGGGTAAACAGTGTGTGAGTCTGGTGTGCTGAGTTGACTGAACTGTATCTGATAATAAACACTAATCTGTACATTACAGCCTTGTTCAGCGGACCACCTTCTGCTCCTGCTTTATTATCCGTCCTTTCAGTCTGATGCTTTTCTTCAAATCCGGTTGATGTCTGTACTGTATAAAGCGGGAGTCTGAGAGAAAGAGAGAGAGAATAGAAGAGTAAGTCGAGAAGTTTGTCACATTATGAAGGTGGTTGCTTCTCTCTCAGCACCGGACAGCTGGAGACTGAACACAGCGGAGCTCGATTTCGGCGAGAATCTCCCTGCTTTTGTTCTCTCGTTTCCTGACAGCGCTCCTGTTTCCTCTCCTCATCCAGCTTATTAAATTCTCTAGTAATAAGGAGTCAAGGTGACTTGTTTCATTGAAGTTTCAAGTTCTTCATCATTTCTGCTCGGAGCTAAACTTATTAGGGTCACATGACCAGCGTTGGAGCCTGGAGGTCTGTGAATTGGTTTAAAATGATTTCGAGGCGTATCTTATTCTTCCCCTTTGCTCAGAAATGGTTTGTTCCAGACGCCAACCTCAAATGAGGTTAACACGGTTAAAGTCGGTGTGTTTGGCGCTATATAAAGTGTATACATTACATTAATTATTATTATTACATGACATAATCCCGGTGAGACTCACACAATGCTGTTATTGTGTCATACGAGACGGGATGAGAGAATGCTGGAGGAGAAAAGGTGTTTTATCAATAGATGCTTTGTTAAACGCACCATTCTTCTCCACCCGATGGACACACAGAGAGACAGAAAGAAAGAGAAAGAAAGAGAAAGAGAGAGAGAGAGACAAAGATGGATAGGAATGTTGAGCAAATAAATCAACCTGTCTGATTACTCTAATCATCACACAGTGCTGCTGAATTCCACCTGAGAGAAGACAGCGAGACGTAGTGACCAAGCAAGTCACAGCCAAACGTCCAAAGGTCCACTGGTCTTTCTTCACCACGACTCCATCCGTCTCCATCAGCAGGACTCAGTACGGTGTGTGTGTTATTGACTGAGCGCCACAGGGACGACATAAAGGAGTGTACAAACTGAAATAATTACTGCGTTCACTCAGAAGAAAGCTCCCGAGGTAGTCTGCGTTTTTTAGGCAGCCTTTGTCAGAGACACACCGCTGCCTTCTGAGATCTTTATTGTAGCCAGGATCTCGCCACGTGTCCATAAAATGTGTGTCTGTGAACATAAATGGTTGGAATTCTGTTCTGGAACAGAAGATGCATGAAGGTTTCGTCACGTCACGCGTGTGTGTTGTCTGAAGTCGTCCTGCTGTCGAGCGTAATGTTATTTATACCACTGCGCTGCTGAATTTAGCAGATTCTAATACACTGGGGTTTCTATAGCAACAGCTCATTCACAGGGACTTGTAGACATCAGCATTTGTAGGGTGAAGATTTTCCTAAGGAGATGGTTATTGGAACCGTGATGGAAGGAGTCTCTAGTGTCAGAGATAAAGCTCTGAGTTTTTGATAAAATAATTAAAACCAGTTCCTGGTAATGGAACTCAGACGCTGGACCACGCCGTAGTTACAGTAACGCTGCCAGACTTTCTGCCTCCGTTCATTCCAGTACAGAGCCCCACCCCTCCCTAACACCCCACAATCCCCCACTGTCCCACCCACACATACACACACACAGAGTAGCAGTCCATGGGTTCCCGAAAGAGTTCTCTTGTTTGAAATGTTCCTAAGGTTCCTATTTATCTAGACATGATATTTAAAGGTTCTGGTGAATAAAGTGTTTCTTAAGGTCC
>NC_083465.1:29741958-29746958 GCF_030014155.1 Tachysurus vachellii
TGTGTGTGTGTGTGTGTGTGTAGACACAGAGAGTTCTGAAACACTGCGGGAGCAGAAACACTGTCAGCTGTGCACACACCAATCTTTATCTCTTTCCATTGTTACTTATCTATTTATCAACCTATAGTCCCACCCATTCATCCATCCAACCGTCCTTTCTACCTGTCCATCGATTATCCTCAACTTCTTTTACTAATATCTCTTCATTTATCTGTCTGTCATTACATTCATCCATCGCATCCATCGCTACCTAACATCACTTTGAACCGTCACATCTTTTATAATGTCCATATCTTTTGTGATGTTTCTCTATACTACAGATATCTCTCTCTCTCTCTCTCTCTCTCTCTCTCTCTCTCTCTCTCTCTCTCTCTCTCTCGCTCCCCCCCCCCTCTCTCTCTGACACACACAGTTGAACCTACTGCATATTCCACCTTTACCCTGACTGTAATCTGTGCTGTCAAGTCCAATGTTACATTTTCAAATGATTTCCCTTCTGACATGTACCAGTGTGCTTAGTGCTGGAAACACACACACACACACACACACACACACACACACACACACACACACACACACACACACACACACACACACACACACACACACAGCCTCAAGCACTTCATAGTAGGGGTTAAGTAGAATTTGTTTTTTGGGGATAAGCGGTAGGGGGATGACTGTGTCACTGTGTGCAGGACTCTGTGCGTGTGTGTGTGTGTGTGTGTGTGAGATAAACTCATAGTGAATAACACGTTTCACTCTGCAGTGTAATATGAATTATAGTAGCTTGTTTCCTTCAGGGTAGAATCTGGTGTAATGTAATTTTCAGTTTCTGTGAATATCTGAATATATTAATGCTCTATCTTTTACTCTATACTGTATTTACTGTATCATACATTCTACTGGTAATGAAGTTTAGATCACAGCGCTGTTGGATTCTGGATTCTGATTGGCCACATGGTTTGATTCATTTTCCATAACAGCACTTCTGACAGCAGCTGCAAATCACAGGCTTAAATGAATGTGCTCGTTTTAATAAGTTATTGTTTCTATAGCAACAGCACATTCACATAGACTCCACAGAAACGGATTAAAACTTGTAATACTATACTAGACCCATGAATACTACATAATACCGTAATACCGTAATAAGCTAAACTACACACACTAATCTGCACTGTACTATACTATGCTGTATGTTTTGCATTATGTAATACAGCATAGTATTATTGTACTATGCCATTCATATTTATACATACTATACTACACCACACTGAGTTATACTGTGTTATATTTATACATACTATACTACACCACACTGAGTTATACTGTGTTATATTTATACATACTATACTACACCACACTGAGTTATACTGTTATATTTATACATACTATACTACACCACACTGAGCTATACTGTGTTATATTTATACATACTATACTACACCACACTGAGCTATACTGTTATATTTATACATACTATACTACACCACACTGAGTTATACTGTGTTATATTTATACATACTATACTACACCACACTGAGTTATACTGTGTTATATTTATACATACTATACTACACCACACTGAGTTATACTGTGTTATATTTATACATACTATACTACACCACACTGAGTTATACTCTGTTATATTTATACATACTATACTACACCACACTGAGTTATACTGTTATATTTATACATACTATACTACACCACACTGAGTTATACTGTGTTATATTTATACATACTATACTACACCACACTGAGCTATACTGTTATATTTATACATACTATACTACACCACACTGAGTTATACTGTGTTATATTTATACATACTATACTACACCACACTGAGTTATACTGTTATATTTATACATACTATACTACACCACACTGAGTTATACTGTGTTATATTTATACATACTATACTACACCACACTGAGCTATACTGTTATATTTATACATACTATACTACACCACACTGAGTTATACTGTGTTATATTTATACATACTATACTACACCACACTGAGCTATACTGTGTTATATTTATACATACTATACTACACCACACTGAGCTATACTGTTATATTTATACATACTATACTACACCACACTGAGCTATACTGTGTTATATTTATACATACTATACTACACCACACTGAGCTATACTGTGTTATATTTATACATACTATACTACACCACACTGAGTTATACTGTGTTATATTTATACATACTATACTACACCACACTGAGCTATACTGTTATATTTATACATACTATACTACACCACACTGAGTTATACTGTTATATTTATACATACTATACTACACCACACTGAGCTATACTGTTATATTTATACATACTATACTACACCACACTGAGCTATACTGTTATATTTATACATACTATACTACACCACACTGAGTTATACTGTGTTATATTTATACATACTATACTACACCACACTGAGCTATACTGTTATATTTATACATACTATACTACACCACACTGAGTTATACTGTGTTATATTTATACATACTATACTACACCACACTGAGCTATACTGTTATATTTATACATACTATACTACACCACACTGAGTTATACTGTGTTATATTTATACATACTATACTACACTACACTGAGTTATACTGTGTTATATTTATACATACTATACTACACCACACTGAGTTATACTGTTATATTTATACATACTATACTACACCACACTGAGTTATACTCTGTTATATTTATACATACTATACTACACTACACTGAGCTATACTGTTATATTTATACATACTATACTACACCACACTGAGTTATACTGTGTTATATTTATACATACTATTCTACACCACACTGAGTTATACTGTTATATTTATACATACTATACTACACCACACTGAGTTATACTGTGTTATATTTATACATACTATACTACACCACACTGAGTTATACTGTGTTATATTTATACATACTATACTACACCACACTGAGCTATACTGTGTTATATTTATACATACTATACTACACCACACTGAGTTATACTGTTATATTTATACATACTATACTACACCACACTGAGTTATACTGTTATATTTATACATACTATACTACACCACACTGAGCTATACTGTGTTATATTTATACATACTATACTACACCACACTGAGCTATACTGTTATATTTATACATACTATACTACACCACACTGAGCTATACTGTGTTATATTTATACATACTATACTACACCACACTGAGTTATACTGTGTTATATTTATACATACTATACTACACCACACTGAGCTATACTGTTATATTTATACATACTATACTACACCACACTGAGCTATACTGTTATATTTATACATACTATACTACACCACACTGAGTTATACTCTGTTATATTTATACATACTATACTACACTACACTGAGTACTATATATAATACTACTACACACTGAGTTATACTGTTATATTTATACATACTATACTACACCACACTGAGCTATACTGTTATATTTATACATACTATACTACACCACACTGAGCTATACTGTGTTATATTTATACATACTATACTACACCACACTGAGCTATACTGTGTTATATTTATACATACTATACTACACCACACTGAGCTATACTGTGTTATATTTATACATACTATACTACACCACACTGAGCTATACTGTGTTATATTTATACATACTATACTACACCACACTGAGCTATACTGTGTTATATTTATACATACTATACTACACCCACACTGAGTTATACTGTGTTATATTTATACATACTATACTACACCACACTGAGTTATACTGTGTTATATTTATACATACTATACTACACCACACTGAGTTATACTGTGTTATATTTATACATACTATACTACACCACACTGAGCTATACTGTGTTATATTTATACATACTATACTACACCACACTGAGCTATACTGTGTTATATTTATACATACTATACTACACCACACTGAGCTATACTGTGTTATATTTATACATACTATACTACACCACACTGAGTTATACTGTGTTATATTTATACATACTATACTACACCACACTGAGTTATACTGTGTTATATTTATACATACTATACTACACCACACTGAGTTATACTGTGTTATATTTATACATACTATACTACACCACACTGAGCTATACTGTGTTATATTTATACATACTATACTACACCACACTGAGCTATACTGTGTTATATTTATACATACTATACTACACCACACTGAGCTATACTGTGTTATATTTATACATACTATACTACACCACACTGAGTTATACTGTGTTATATTTATACATACTATACTACACCACACTGAGTTATACTGTGTTATATTTATACATACTATACTACACCACACTGAGTTATACTGTGTTATATTTATACATACTATACTACACCACACTGAGTTATACTGTGTTATATTTATACATACTATACTACACCACACTGAGTTATACTGTGTTATATTTATACATACTATACTACACCACACTGAGTTATACTGTGTTATATTTATACATACTATACTACACCACACTGAGTTATACTGTGTTATATTTATACATACTATACTACACCACACTGAGCTATACTGTGTTATATTTATACATACTATACTACACCACACTGAGTTATACTGTGTTATATTTATACATACTATACTACACCACACTGAGCTATACTGTGTTATATTTATACATACTATACTACACCACACTGAGTTATACTGTGTTATATTTATACATACTATACTACACCACACTGAGTTATACTGTGTTATATTTATACATACTATACTACACCACACTGAGCTATACTGTGTTATATTTATACATACTATACTACACCACACTGAGTTATACTGTGTTATATTTATACATACTATACTACACCACACTGAGCTATACTGTGTTATATTTATACATACTATACTACACCACACTGAGTTA
>NC_083465.1:29754458-29756958 GCF_030014155.1 Tachysurus vachellii
GAACGACATGTCAGACTGAATCCACTCGCAAAACTCCAAACACATTGATTAACAGTGTTTAGGATTCTAATCACTCAAAATAAATGGAATTAAAAATTACTGAAGGTTATTAAATCTTAAATGTGGCATTTCATCTTACAGCACTGGTGATTAGTCAGAAGGTGTTGAGGTCTGGGTGGTGATTAGTCAGAAGGTGTTGAGGTCTGGGTGGTGATTAGTCAGAAGGTGTTGAGGTCTGGGTGGTGATTAGTCAGAAGGTGTTGAGGTCTGGATGGTGATTAGTCAGAATGTGTTGAGGTCTGGGTGGTGATTAGTCAGAAGGTGTCGAGGTCTGGATGGTGATTAGTCAGAAGGTGTTGAGGTCTGGATGGTGATTAGTCAGAAGGTGTTGAGGTCTGGGTGGTGATTAGTCAGAAGGTGTTGAGGTCTGGATGGTGATTAGTCAGAAGGTGTTGAGGTCTGGGTGGTGATTAGTCAGAAGGTGTCGAGGTCTGGATGGTGATTAGTCAGAAGGTGTTGAAGTCTGTATGGTGATTAGTCAGAAGGTGTTGAGGTCTGGATGGTGATTAGTCAGAAGGTGTTGAGGTCTGGGTGGTGATTAGTCAGAAGGTGTTGAGGTCTGGATGGTGATTAGTCAGAATGTGTTGAGGTCTGGATGGTGATTAGTCAGAGGTGAAAGAGTTTTCTCTGTAATGTGACCTTCACTTTCTCTGTAATGTGACCTTCACTTTCTCTGTAATGTGACCTTCACTTTCTCTGTAATGACCACCTGCGTCTTTAGTTCTTTTATTTTATTTTATTTTATTTTTGTTTTATTAACATAAAGTTAAAGTTTGTATGAAGGTACAAACGGACGTCTCATTTTGTACGAGTCTTTATACCTGTGACACTGACCACACACAGACCCCCGTAGTGCCGCACTGACATTTCTTAGTTAGAGATTTCTAATAAAACTGTAAGCAGTAAAACATTTCTCTTTTCTTCCAATGACTTATTTACATTCCAGCCTTGCAAAGTTTGTGGCTGAAATTCTAATCCAAAATATATTAAATCTCATAAATACATAATATAAATCTGTGTAATTATTTATATGTTTACTCTTAATGAGAACACCTTGTTTACATATTTCTCATTATTGTTTCATTATATTTCATCTTAGATATAGTCATTATACAGAAAGCCTCATCCTTCTAAACGTTCTACCTCACACACACACACACACACACACACACACACACACACACACACACACACACACACACAGGCACACACGCACACACAGGCACACTTGCACGCACACACACACACACACGCCCCCCCCACACACACAGGCACACACGCACACACACACACACACACACACACACACACACACACACACACACAGGCACACACGCACACATAGGCACACTTGCACGCACACACACACACACACGCCCCCCCCCCCACACACACACACACACAGGCACACATGCACACACACACACACACACACACACACACACACACACCCCACACACACACACAGGCACACACACACACACAGGCACACTTGCACGCACACACACACACACACACACACACACTTTACGTTCTAGTTTGCTAAATTATTTCATAAAGTTGCTTCACGGCACAGTTATAATAGTTGATCATAAATGAATTATTCATCACTTTATAAACTAGTGTGTAATAATTAGCTGTAAAATGTGACTGAAACACTAAAACATTTTTCGTTACAATTTTTTTTTAGGTCCTACACACACACAGAGGAATATGAATTATTATTATTATTATTATTATTATTATTATTATTATTATTATTATTATTACATCATGATCAAATTTTTGTAAATAAACTTTTTTCACTGCTCTTTAATTATCTTCATTACTCTGTCATACACCGGTTTATCTCCACTCGTCTTATTTTCGGCTGCAGAAGTGTGATCCGTGTGAAAGCACGTCGCTATGATCCAGAGGCAGTAATTTGCTTATCGAGCAGCGAAATCTGTCACAAACTGATGCTCGTGCGTCCCGAGGTCACGTATTTTGAAGTAAAGGTGTTTGGATATAAAAGTTTGTGTTAAATTCATCTCGTCTCGCTGCTTTTCTCTTCGTAATACACTGAATAATTCTGCCATTTTGTAACAATTAATAATTCATGCTTTTTACTAAATGAATATTTCAACCTAAAATGCATAAATACGATTCGTAAACATATTAAACATCGCAAATTAATTCACTAAACCTGATTATGTTTCCAAATCAGCACCCAGAGAACAACATTAGATTACAACTGATGGAATAAGAGGAACATTTTCATTTTATTACTATTATTAATTACTATTATTAATATTAATAATCTGTGAATAACGTGCAGCTTGTTTCATACGGCAACAAAAATACAGATATTTCACTCTCATGCTGCTGAAATTTTCATAAAAGGGAAAAAATATATTAATAATCTCAATATGATGTGCTCCTACTTTTAGATTCTTTTTAT
>NC_083465.1:29759458-29766958 GCF_030014155.1 Tachysurus vachellii
TGAACGTCTGATGAGATTTGATAGTCTCTTTGTTCCACACATGGTGTGTTCTAGTTTGTGTGTGTATGTGTGTGTGTGTGTGTGTGTGTGTGTGTGTTTGTGAGTGTGTGTGTGTGTGTGTGAGAGGGGACTAGTGGTGTTTGCAGAAGCTCATGTCTGAGTTTTCAGTCAGTTGATACACTTCTTACTGAGACACAGAGATAGAAGTAGAAGGAGACGCAGTTCTATAACTTTCCAACTTTTCTTTTCTTTTCTTTTCTTTTCTTTTCTTTTCTTTTCTTTTCTTTTCTTTTCTTCCGATGTTCTCATTGTTCATTCTCACTCTCTCGCTCACCGAATGACTCCCCTGATGTGCCATTTACTCGTCAGCTCATGTGTCTCCAGTGATCTTTGACCTGCCTCTACTCCTTATTTAACAAGGGAGCAAAAAACACACCTGATCCCTCCACAACACACACACACGCACACACACACACACACACAGACACACACACACTTTTCTTCTGCATGAACTATAGTTAACATTTTTAGGTTAGTTCCTGAAGTAAAAATGTTCCCAAGTTCCTGAAAAGGTTTCTGTAGTTCTAACACAAGTTCCTGGGTCCATCAAAAGTTCATCAAGTCTTTTAAAAGTTCCTGAAATTCTGAAAACATTTCTAGATTCCTAAAACAGGTCTAAAGTTCCTGCATTTTTAAACATTTTAAAGGTTCCTGTAGTGAAATTGCACCTGAAGGTCCTTCCTAAAAGATTCCTGAAGCTTTCTTGTAACAGAAATATGCTGCCATTCTCTGGGTTCCTGAAAAGGTTCCTGTAATGGAACTATGTTTAAAATTCCTGCAGTGAAAATGCACCTGATTACACTTGGTGCACTTGGTTATACAAGTTCCTTTAAAAGGTTCCTGGATTCGCTGAAAACATTCATACATTCCTGAAAATGTACCTGTGGTCACAGTTCTATCAGAAGAACATTTTCTGGAACCGTTTCAGGAACCCAGGAATGTTTTGAACACAGCTAAATATAAAAAGTACTGAAATGTGAAGTTTTATGTGGTGGGAAGGATGAACGGAGGAACTGAGCAAAGTCCCGAAGTTTTAATTTGAGAGAAGTGAGACACAGATAAATAAATAAATAAATAAATAAATAAATAAATAAATAGGAATATGCGCTGCCTGTTAATGTTACTATTTAAAAAGTTTTGTGAGTGCAATAATGATTTGAATTCAACATTTAAAAAGACAAGGCAGATGCTCCGAGGGAACAAATACTGTAATAAAAAGAGAGAACAAGTACAATAAGCACAACAGCTTGTAATTCAATTCCAGGAGCAATAAAAGGGAAGATAATTAAAGCAAATAAATAACTACAACAAAACAACTAGCACGACATCAAACCTACAAATAAAAAAATAATAAATTAAAAAAAAAAAAATAGAATGATAAACAATCCTAAACAAACTGAAATTAATTCATTATTATGTTCATTTTAATGACAGTTTGTTTGCTTATTTATTTATTTATTTGTTTGTTTGTTTGTTTGTTAATTTATTTATTTATTTCTTCCTTTGTTTTGTTAGTTAGTTGTAGCTATTTATTTATTTATTTATTGTTAGTTAATGTATTTTTGATGGACTTTGGGAATGTAGGATGTGACATGACTTTGTGTGTGTGTGTGTGTGTGTGTGTGTGTGTGTGTGTGTGTGTGTGTGTGTGTGTGTGTGGACACACTACAGGGCAGAACTTCACCCTGAGGCAGCTGGGGATCTGTGGAGATCCGGCCACGCGTCGTGGGTTAGCGTTCTGCTCTGAGATGGGCCTCCCCCATCGCGGGTACTCGGTTGGTACAGGCTCAGATCTGGATGCTGATAACGAGGCCGTGATGTCACCGGATCGCGCCATGCGGCTCTGGGGTGGGGGGGTCAAGTCCGCACGCAGCTCGTGCCTGTCGAGCCGATCGAACTCGGCTCTGACGCTCACTGACACGGAGCACGACAACAAGTCTGACAGCGACAATGGTGAGTGAGAGAGTTAATGTATTCACACACACACACACACACACAAATACAATCACACCTTGCATACACACTTACATTCACATCAATTCTCACATGCATGTATATAAATGTAACACACACTCTTTTTATTCTCTTCATCACACTGCTCCTCCTTTTAATTCCCCATTTATGTGAGAACACAAACACCAGGCCAGAGTTTTACAGTGTCCAGTTTTACATCTACACACACACACACAGATTTTTTTCACGTGTGTAACAAAACATAATGCTTGTGTGTCATTGTGTGTATAGGTGTGTGTTTGTGTGTGTTATTGCTGATGCATTAAAAAAATCCAGGCTAATGAGTGATCTTTCTCTCCCTGATGAAAACACACTCTCTTCATTTATTCCCAACTAAACACCTTTATTAAAGCAAGTCTGGCTAACAGGTGTGTGTGTGTGTGTGTGTGTGTGTGTGTGTGTGTGTGTGTGTGTGTGTGTGTGTGTTTGTGTGTGTGTGTCTGAGAGACCTATGTACAGCCTGGCTCTAATCACACTCATTATAAGCATTTGGATTAATTAACACACACACACACACACACACACACACACACACACACACACACACAAGAAACAAACACTCCATGCTGAATAAGCAATTGTGCTCTGAGGCAGCACTTGGGGTGGAGTCAGATGTCAAGGGGAGGAGTTATATATACAGATGTGAAATCAACAGGTATACACTCAGAGTCACACACTTACAGTATCTCTCTCTGTGTGTGTGTGTGTGTGTGTGTTTACTTGGCTGTGGTTAGCAGTGTGTGTTTCATGATACAGTAGCCTTGAATGCACCAGAGGGTTAATTCCTTTTCTTAAAGGCCATGCTCATCCGTGTGTGTGTGTGTGTGTGTGTGTGTGTGTGTGTGTGTGTGTGTGTGTGTGTGTGTGTGTGTGTGTGTGTGTGTGTGAGTGTGTGTGCTGGGGTAAGCTCTCAGATGTGCTTCAGCATACAGTGTTTTTATTGATTGGCTGATATTTTTAGATTAGCAAAACATTTTCTGAACATTTAGAAAGTGTGTTTTTTATGTAACGTTTCCAAACGCTCCAACAACATTAATGCAACATTCCAAACAAAAGATTTAAAAATGCCTTTCTATATTATTTTCTTTGAACAAGAAAGTTTTGTGTGACATCAGAACAGCATTTTTAATCAATGTGTTCCTGCACTACATGTTCTTATAATGTTATTGAAACGTTAGTGCACAAACCCTTTTCCAACCTGTGGAGAATACAGTATGTTTCACACCGAGATGAAAATGTTCTGAGGAAAAAATGAGGCACAGACTGTGTGATGAGTGGAGGAAGAAAATAAAATAAAGAAATATATATTGAAAAAGAAAAGTAAAGGCGACTTAATGAAGTGGAAGAGAAATAAAAGAGATGAAAAGCAAGGAAGAGAAGAGAAGTGTTGGATAAAACAATGTGATGAAAGAGATGAGAGAGGAGAAGAAGAATAGACATCGAGTGAGAGGGTGGAAATGACAAACATAATGACAGAGAGAGAGAGAGAGAGAGAGAGAGAGAGAGAGAGAAAGAAAGACCAGAAGAGAGAGAGAAAGAAAGACCAGAAGAGAGAGAGAAAGAAAGACCAGAAGAGAGAGAGAGAAGCGGATGAGTCGTATCAAAGGAGATATTAAAGAGGTAAAGGAATGAGTGAGGAAAACAGGACTGAAAAGAAGGAGAGAGAGAAGAAAAAGGCAGACAGAGAGATCAAGACAATAAAGAGGGAGAGATAGACAGAAAGATTGAGCGAGAGAATAAAGGAGCAATAAGAGACAGAAAGACAGTGAAACAGAGATGGGAGCGGAACAGAGAGAGAGACTAAAGAGAGAGAATAAAGGAGGGATGTTTTGTTGTTCATCTCTGAGGAACATTTAAACCTTACTGCTTGAGCTGTTTTGTCCCTGAGACTGTGGACACACACAAACACACACACACACACACATTCATTTTTCATCCAGCCTTTAATAAATACAGTCCAGTACAATAGTTTGTGCCCCTGTACCTGTCTCAGATTGATGACTGTATCACTCATGGCTAACTCAGAGGGAGGAGAAGGGGGCGTGGCCTGACGGTCACAAACGCTGTACATCAGTGTAAATAAATAATCAAACTAGACATATCTGAGACTCAGGACATATCTGAGAGTCAGGACATGTCTGAGAGTCAGGACATATCTGAGAGTCAGGACATGTCTGAGAGTCAGGACATGTCTGAGAGTCAGGACATATCTGAGAGTCAGGACATGTCTGAGAGTCAGGACATGTCTGAGAGTCAGGACATATCTGAGAGTCAGGACATGTCTGAGAGTCAGGACATGTCTGAGAGTCAGGACATATCTGAGAGTCAGGACATGTCTGAGAGTCAGGACATATCTGAGAGTCAGGACATGTCTGAGAGTCAGGACATATCTGAGAGTCAGGACATGTCTGAGAGTCAGGACATGTCTGAGAGTCAGGACATGTCTGAGAGTCAGGACATATCTGAGAGTCAGGACATGTCTGAGAGTCAGGACATATCTGAGAGTCAGGACATATCTGAGAGTCAGGACATGTCTGAGAGTCAGGACATATCTGAGAGTCAGGACATGTCTGAGAGTCAGGACATGTCTGAGAGTCAGGACATGTCTGAGAGTCAGGACATGTCTGAGAGTCAGGACATATCTGAGAGTCAGGACATGTCTGAGAGTCAGGACACACAGTAAAGCTAAATGTTCTGTAGTGGATTGTCAGTCTCATGTCCTGATGACAGCAGGATGACTTCCCACTCTGTACACACTGATTTCCATACTGCGTGGGAGACATGAGGTCTGATCATCATGAAGAGGAGAGAACACAGATGACAGGAGAACGTTCACAACACGGGGAATTAAACCACATATTTAATCAGACCAAGACAAATTCATGACATTTATGACAGTTATAGAGCTGTTGAAATAAGGAGGATAAAATAAGGACAGTGTGTAAGAGTGTGTGTGCAGGATGTAATGTAATGTAGTGCAGCTGCAAATCAGAGTTCACGTTTCGTCTAACACGTAATCGTTTCTATAGTAACAGCTCGTTCGCCGGGCCTCGTACGCCGGACGCGGCGCTTAAACGATTTAAACAATGATTGAAATGCTGACTTTTATTCCTGACATAAGAAGAGATTTATATCGTGCTTACAGAAGGAGTCTCCAGTGTCAAGTTATAAATTTTCCGTGTGTGTGTGTGTGTGTGTGTGTGTGTGTGTGTGTGTGTGTGTGTGTGTGTGTGTGTGTGTGTTTCTTTTCAGCCCTTTGATCTCTCTTCTCCCCTAACCCCAAATAAACACACTGTGCTTTTTTCTTTTTTATTGTCCATCTCCCTCTTTGGCTTGCTCTCTGCCCCTCTCTCTCTCTGCTCTCTCTCTCTCTCTCTCTCTCTCTCTCTCTCTCTCTCTCTCTCTCTCTCTCTCTCTCTCTCTGTTGTGCTGTAAGTGATTTTCCGCTCAGTAAAGCCAAGCGTTCACTGTTTGCGTCTTTTTTGGGTGGCTGTGTGTCGAGGTCAGCAACGGCAGTATAATGAGATTAAGAGAAATGTGTCAACAGCAGAATAAATCCTGTAAATATCTTAACCGGCTTAGTCAGGCCCAGATGCTGGACACACACACACACACACACACACACACACACACACACACACACACACACACATACACACATTATTTGTGTTGTACTCATGTATTGAATTAACCTTAAGGAACATTCCTTGGCCACAGAGAGATCCTCAAGCTTTAGGACCGGATTTAAAGGTGTCAGTAGATCAGGAAATGAGATCCAGTCTGAGAGAGTGAACAACCTCAGAGTGAGAATGGCAACACAATCACCCTTAAAGTCACTCTTAATGTCACTCTTAATGTCACTCTTAATGTCACTCTTAATGTCACCCTTAATGTCACTCTTAATGTCACTCTTAATGTCACTCTTAATGTCACCCTTAAAGTCACTCTTAATGTCACTCTTAATGTCACTCTTAATGTCACTCTTAATGTCACCCTTAATGTCACTCTTAATGTCACTCTTAATGTCACCCTTAAAGTCACTCTTAATGTCACTCTTAATGTCACTCTTAAAGTCACTCTTAATGTCACTCTTAATGTCACCCTTAATGTCACTCTTAATGTCACTCTTAATGTCACTCTTAAAGTCACTCTTAATGTCACTCTTAATGTCACTCTTAATGTCACTCTTAAAGTCACTCTTAATGTCACTCTTAAAGTCACTCTTAATGTCACTCTTAAAGTCACTCTTAAAGTCACTCTTAAAGTCACTCTTAATGTCACTCTTGAAGTCACTCTTAATGTTACTCTTAATGTCACTCTTAAAGTCACTCTTAATGTCACTCGTAATGTCACTCTTAATGTCACTCTTAAAGTCACTCTTAATGTCACTCGTAATGTCACTCTTAATGTCACTCTTAAAGTCACTCTTAATGGCACTCTTAATGTCACTCTTAAAGTCACTCTGTATGTCACACTTGAAGTCACTCTTAATGTCACTCTTAAAGTCACTCTTAAAGTAACCCTGCATTTTTCACTAATCACATTTATAAGAACCCCCACAGCTAACAATTCATAATTCAATTATAATTCCTTCTTTATGATTGACAGCACTCCGACCACACCCCTTTTAACTGTGATTGGCAGCACATAAGCCACAGCCCTTTCACTATGATTGACAGCACCTAGGCCACACCCTCTTCACTATGATTGACAGCACATAGGCCACACCCTCTTCACTATGATTGATATTACACAGGCTACATCCTGTTCAGTGTGATTGACAGCACATAGGCCACACCTACTTCACTGGGAGAAAGACGTGGATAAAATTTTGTTTTTGCCTCATTTTTACTTCATTTTACACACACACACACACACACACACACTCTTATGACCTCATCCTGAGATTCTGTTAGGTCTGTCTTTGTCCTCCTGTGATATTGTTCTCCAGGTTTTTCCACTCTGCTTTGCTCTACATGGCCGAACTCAACCGGTGTTTTTTTTTTTCGTTTCTTTCTCTTCTTTTGGAAAACAAACTCCTTCCTTCCTGCCTTCAGGCGTGTAAACACACTCCGTTATGTTTCACTGCTTACACAATGACTCCTGACAGGAGGGGAAGCACAGAGACAGCCCTCTGTGTGTGTGTGTGTGTGTGTGTGTGTGTGTGTGTGTGTGTGTGTGTGTGTGTGTGTGTGTGTGTGTGTGTGTGTAAATTATATTCCTCTCCCAAATTCAGCTTCTTTGGAAATGTGTGCAAGAAAATAATAATAAATGAATGAATGAATGAATGAATAAATAAATAAATAGATAGATAGATAGATAGATAGATAGATAGATAGATAGATAGATAGATAGATAGATAGATAGATAGATAGGTAAATGTTGTTTTTTTTTTAATTTTATATATTAAATAAATAATATTCTAAC
>NC_083465.1:29774458-29776958 GCF_030014155.1 Tachysurus vachellii
CTCTCTCTCTCTCTCTCTCTCTCTCTCTCTCTCTCTCTCTCTCTCTCTCTCTCTCTCTGTTCTCTCTCTCTCTCTCTCTCTCTCTCTCTCTCTCTCTCTCTCTCTCTCTCACTTTCTCTCAGAAGCTTGTGTTCTCATTTCTTCCATGTTTCTTTTTTATTTTATTTATATAAACTCTTTTTATAATTTATAATAAAAATTCTCTTTTTCCTTATTTCCACCTTTTCTCTCTTAAATCCTCAACTGTTCTATTAATCTTTTCCTTTTTTCTCCCATCTTCCTTTCTTGCTTTTCTCTTGATTTCTGTTCCACTTTGCCTTCATTTCCCTTTTTCTCATTCTCCTCCAATTTGTCTATATTGTTTATTATTCATTTTCATATTGTTCTGCTTTATTTAATCCCCTCTCTCTCTCTCTCTCTCTCTCTCTCTCTCTCTCTCTAAATTATCTTTCTGTCTTTCAGTTTTCCCTGTTTTACTTTTTTTTCCTCCTCCACCTCCTTTCTTCCTACCGCTAACTTTTCTTTTTCTTTCTTTATCTCTTTCCATTTCTTATTTCTCACAGCCCTGAGCTCAGCTCCAGCTGTGTGAGTGCGGAAAAAGAAAGAGAACAGAGCGCACATGGAAACGTTCTTCACATCTGGCCTAGGAAGTGCACTAGGGGGAAACCCCACTAAGTGCATACTGAAGGATATATGGAGCAGTACAGATCCTCATGACAGACAGAGAGAGAGAGAGAGAGAGAGAGAGAGAGAGAGAGAGAGAGAGAAGGGGATATGGAAAGATTGAGAGAGAGAGAAAGAAAAAAAAAAACAGAGGGAGAGAATGAAATGAGTGAGTGAGCTGACGGAGCCGGGCGGATGTAATAAATAAAAGGCCGGTGTTAGCATGGGGCAGGTTTGGGATCCAGCCTGCTGTGCAGTGTGTTGGCAGGTCGCTCATGAAACTGCCACTCTGTCAGCGAAGGCCGCTGTTTAACGAGTGTATGTTAGTGTAACAAACGCAGCGCTAATGCCATTAGCCTGCCAGCGCCGGCCCATAACACCTCAGGACACCGAGGTGAGCCGACGCGCCTCACACACTCGCTCACTTCTGTGTTTTAACAAGGCGCAATTAACTTTCCCACAGTGCTGTTAGTCGTTTATCCTCCTCCTCTACACCAAGCTGGATCTATTTCTGTTATTGTTAGCGTTTCACAGAGGTCATGTTTAAGATCAGGAAACGAGAGAGCTTCAGAGACCACGCCCTTTTTTCTGACAAAGAAAACTCAAACTTTATTACTGAAATAAGGCTGTAGAATTTTGGCTAGCAATTGATGCTAAGGGTCGATTTTAGTCATGATTTACCATCACATCTGAGGAAAAGTTCATCTTTTTTGTTCGCTTTGTCTTTCCACACTGCCATTATATTATCTATTATTAATAAATAGATAGATAGATAAATAGATAGATAGATAGATAGATAGATAGATAGATAGATAGATAGATAGATAGATAGATAGATACTTTATTGATCCCAGAAATAATTCAAGCATTCAACCAGTAGCAACATATAAAGCAACCCCACCCCAAACCCAACACCCCAACACCCCCCACTTGGCCACAAGAAAGAAAAGGGGCAACAAGTCATTTTCAGACATAGCTAGCGAAAGCGCTAACACTATCAGTGAGCTACTTCACATTCAGTCTTTGTAGGTATGATGGATAAATGTATTAGCTTTATGTTTTTTATTAGTTTTTAGCATTCACATGTTGTCACATTATCATCTTTGCTAGCATGTGATATTGTATTTTGTAAACCCATCTATAATTTTTTTTTGTCCCTCTGAAGCTTTTCTTACTAAATTTAGCAACACGCAACATAAACGGTGATATGTTTTATGGTTTAGTTTCATTTTTAATGTCACAACGTGTGCACATTGTCCGTTAGCTTTGTGCCAACAAGCTTAATTAGCTGTTAGCTTGTTCAGGCTGAGCGACTGTGGCTAAACTTGCTAGGATGCTGTTGCTAGGTGTACGCTAGCAATAAACTAGTAAGCTAATGATCAGAGTTAATGTATAAAGTCACAACATAAAGGTGTAGAAACAGTGACAATCAGAATTACCCGCAAAGTCAGTATTTGACCTCAGATGTGTTAGTAAATTAGTAATAAAATGCTCTATATGAGAGTAATAACACTGTAATTACACTTAGCATCAGGCGCTAACAGAACTTGACAGTACTGTTTGTTGCTAGGCAACACCAAGCATTAGAGAGCATCAAGTGATAACTGAACTGAAGTAACCACATGTTTATCAGGTGTGTGTGTGTGTGTGTGTGTGTGTGTGTGTGTGTGTGTGTGTGTGTGTGTGTGTTTACATCCATGGAATAAAAGTACATTTGAGTGGAATTGTGGGAGTGAGAATCCCAGGAGAATACAGGTTTAACACCTCACTGAGATTCCATCACAACACACACACACGCACACACACACACACACACACACACACACACACACACACA
>NC_083465.1:29791958-29794458 GCF_030014155.1 Tachysurus vachellii
TTAACATGGTTACGTGTAGTTAATTAACACAGTTACATGTAGTTAATTAACATGGTTACATGTAGTTAATTAGCATTGTTACATGTAGTTAATTAGCATTGTTACATGTAGTTAATTAGCATTGTTATGTGTAGTTAATTAACATGGTTACGTGTAGTTAATTAACACAGTTACATGTAGTTAATTATCATAGTTACGTGAAGTAACATAAGATTGTTTTGTGTTAATTCCTTAAGAATTCACATCAGGTAAAATGTCTCGTTAAGTACCAACACTATTAACATGAGTTTGCTACATCTAATGAAAAGCTCCACCTCTAACAGTAAAATTAACTCAGAGACCCAATTAAATCTATTAATTTACTGTGTTTGACTGTTTACATGTGAATTTCAGTTCATTCGACATACTGTAGAAAAGAAGAAGTCAATAAATAAGAAACACATCAGATTTGATGAATTTAAACCTGTTTAAAACTGTAAAAACAAGCTTATATTAAACAAGTTAAATTAAACTGTACAGAGAGCAAGTAACTACTAGTAAAAGTGTGACGTGACGTTAAATCGGTGTGTGTTTATGGAGGACACTGAGCTGCAGTGAGGAGGAGGGTGTAGACCAGGACACCAGAATATCTGCTCTTTAACACCTCATCAATTTATCCAGAAAACTTCACACAGATTCTCGACATTATTATAAAAAATGTTGCTGTGGTGACTTTTACGTCATGCAGGATGTTTCTCTAACATTTATGAAGGAGTCTCCTGTGTCAGATCTTCAGGATGGAGAAGCAACAACACAAGCCCCTCCCCCTGTGTCCAAAGCCCCGCCCCTTCTGTTTTAAAACTTTTTAATTTCTTTGTGCTGATCTTCAGTTATGCTGTATACATCATCATCCTCATCATCCTCATCAGCAGTAGTTGTAATACACTCGAGTGTGATATGAGACACAGCTTATCTACATCTGTTTTTTTTTTTTTTTTTTTTTTTATAAATTCAGTATCAGTTGCCAAGGCAATTAGCATAAATATGAAGGAGGGAATACGGTTATTAGCCAAGTAGCTAATCAGAAACAAAGCGGGAGAAATATGATAGAGAAGTAGTTTCACACAGGTTCTCTCTCTCTCTCTCTCTCTCTCTCTGTTACTCTCTCTCTCTCTCTCTCACTCTCTCTCTCTCTCTCTCTCTCTCTCTCTCTCTCTCTCTCTCTCTCGCTCTCTCTCTCTCTCTTACTCTCTCTCTCTCTCTCTCTCTCTCCTCTCTGTCTCTCTCCCTAATTGGTTCTCCTGAAACACACCCGGAGGGGACGCGTGCTCGTAAACTCATACATTTATGCACTGCTGTGGTGTGTGTCTGTGTCTGTGTGTGTGTGTCTGTGTGTGTGTGTGTGTGTGTGTGTGTGTGTGTGTGTGTGTGTGTGTTTGGTGTTCTCGGGCTCGGCTCCTCGATCAAACAAAATGGTTTCTGAACTTTTTCTCTAATATCTGCACACTGTTCTCACACCATGACTTACACAAGTGTGTGTGTGTGTGTGTGTGTGTGTGTGTGTGTGTGTGTGTGTGTGTGTGTGTGTGTGTGTGTGTGTTTGTGATACACACTGGACACTTGGAGTATATAAAGATCTACACAGAGAATGAAATCTGTTTAGTTCACATTATTTATTTTGACTATGATTGTTTTGTTTTCTTAAATCCATGTCAATGATATGATTTTGTTTGTTTGTTTGTTTGTTTGTTTGTTGATTCATTGTTAAGAAACACTTTATGGATGTAGATGCTTTAGTGGGAAAAGCTGCAGTTAATCTTCAGGAAACAAGAAGTACTAAAATAAATAAATAAATAAATAAATTTATTAATAATAATAATAATAATAATAATAATAATAATAATAATAATAATAATAATAATAAATTAATAAATAAATAAATAAATACATCTAATAATAAATAAATAACATGTTTTTATTTTAATTCTGAGATTTCACCCAATGCCACATTGTGCAGTGTGAATGAATAATAAACATTTTTTATTTAATTTAATTTAATTTTTTATTAAATTTGTTTTTAAATAATATAAATAAAAATACATGACGTTTAATATTAAAGATATCTCTCAAATAAATTCTGATTAAACATTTTATCTGTTATCTTTATCATATAGAAAACAAAAAATACCTCTGGGTTGTTCAGAGGTTCTTTGTGCGTTCTGTGGTTCTCTTCATCTGCAGCTCTCTCTGTACTGGAGCTCATTTTACACAGAAACCCACAAACTGGAGCAAACTGGTGCAGCCTTCATCGTGGTGCAGTCTGAAAAATAAACCAGTTTAGAGCGATCGTAAAGTAGTAGATAGTAAAAAGCTATTAGATAATTAGTGACAGAGTTCCACATGGAAGCATTAAGGAGAACTATTGAGGAACATCTGGAGAACCTTCACATGGAGATGTAAGTGTAGAGTCGTGCTCAAGAGAGACTAATGAGGGTATGAGCGAAGGAGCGAGAGAAACAAT
>NC_083465.1:29801958-29814458 GCF_030014155.1 Tachysurus vachellii
TATTTATTTATTTATTTTGTTTGTTTGTTTGTTTTAATTTGTTTTGGATCAGTTTTGTTTCAATCATGTTGGAGATTCCGGGCTGCCTAAATATTAAATCCAAATCTTGTTTTATTTTTATTCACTTTTTTCTTTTATTTTAAAATTTGCTCATTTTCCACATGTGGTTCGGTTTAACTTTGAGATGCCTGTGTGTGGTTTTCTAATCTAATTAAAACACAAATGTCTGAACATGTGAGTCAGTCAAATCAGATTTTGTCTTGTTATTGTGTGTGTGTGTGTGTGAGTGTGTGTGTGTGTGTGTGTGTGTAAAATTAGCATAAAGAGGGGTAGTTTTTAGAGAGAGAGAGAGAGAGAGAGAGAGAGAGAGAGAGAGAGAGAGAGAGAGAGAAAACCTGAGATCGGATCGGAATGAAGAATATATTTATCCTTGCTATTGTCTGATTAGATTAGACTCTATGTAACTCTATGTAATTATACATGTATCTCCAGGTTGATGGATTTTCCATGTCTGTCGCGTTGTTACTATAGCAACCAATGTAAAAATGTAATTTGGTCACTTGTAACAAAAAATAGGATTTAAGGACTAATCAGATTTGGTGTTTAGTGTGAACGTCCCCGTGCTTCATGATCTCGGTTCCTTTCATGTTCCTCTGTTGCCTTCGGCTCTCTCACTAGAACCCAGGGTTCCGTAAATCTGCTCTGTGACGATGACGGTTCACTCTTTCATCTCGTACCAGCAGCTACGTCTGGAACTGAAACCTCTATCTTATATATCTGTGTGTGTGTGTGTGTGTGTGTGTGTTTTGCGCCTCGTTGTGCCTGATTGTGATCCAGGAATTTGCAAAAAGACGGGGGTTCTTTTCTCTCTCTCTCTCTCTCTCTCTCTCTCTCTCTCTCTCTCTCTCTCTCTCTCTCTCTTCCTCCCTCTCTCTCCCTCTCTCCCTCTCATTCTCTCTCTCCCTCTCTCTCCCTCTTTCTCCCTCTTTCTCTCTCCCTCTTTCTCCCTCTTTCTCTCTATCCCTCTCTCTCTTCCTCTTTCTCTCTCTCCCTCTCTTTCTCTCTCCCTCTCTCTTTCTCTCTCTCTCTCTCTCTCTCTCTCTCTCTCTCTTACTCACTCTCTCTCTCTCTCTGCTCCATGTCAATGCCCAAATTCCACCAGGTCATTAGAGCACGAAGCACGGAGAACACTAAAGAACGACAGCAAGGAGAGAACAGGAAAGAGAAGGATGGAGCAAGTAGAAGGAGAAGAATGAAGTGAAGGGAGATATGAATGGAGTGCAGAGGATTACAGAATGATCAAATAATAGAGAGAATGGAACAAATAAAATGATAGAAGAGAAAGAGAAGAAAAAGAATGCTACAGAAAGAGAGAGACAATAGGTGTAGATGAAAAAAGATGTGAAAATAGGAAGAACGTGGACAAAGAAAACGAAGAGAGAAAAGGAGAGGATGATTAAAAAAAGGAAAGGGTAATAGGATAGAAGAAGGATAAGTGTGAGGTTGCAAAAAAATGGAGGGAATGAAAAAGAAGTGAGGAGAAACACCTCTTCTCTCTCTCTCTCTCTCTCTCTCTCTCTCTCTGTCTTTGCTCATTTTTTAACTCATGGAAATGTCAGTGTTTATTTAAAGCAGAAAAAGCGCTGACTGGAGCACCTTCAGTGTGGGTATGGACTAAATTAATAAATAAATAAACGTGCATTGTGACATGCTGATTGTAACCATAGCAACACAAGTGTTGAATCCTAGCTACTGCTGGCTAACAAGCAGATATTATTATTGTCATAATAATAATAATAATAATAATAATAATAATAATAATAATAATAATAAAGTTATTGTGAAGTATCATTAAATTCCTTGTGTCCACTTACTGACATCACACATTTGTTTTACCTGATTGGCTGCTGAGCTGCAAACTGATTGGTCAAGATATTAATAAAAAAAATGCAGTCACAGAGTGAAGGTGGAATTTTGGGTCTTACCAAAAATAAATGAATAAATAAATGGAAAAAAATAAATATAATAATGTAAAGAAGCAAAAATAAAAAGCTTTGAGTTTATCATTATTATTAAAATTATTCAAATTACTCCGTAGCTAATGTAAAAATACTCGCATCTGATTGGTTGGCAGGTGAGCGTTTTCTCTAGTGTAGTTCTGATTATAATATAGACCTTATAATATATACGATATAAATATTATAACTATATGTATACATTAGAGTGTGGACACTAGTCTGGGGTACAGAGATAACCTCCTTATAGACATCATCATAAGCGTATAAGAGTAGCTTGTTGATATGTCTTGAGTGGGTGGAGATAAAAAGTTACTGTTTATACAAAAGCTCTGCGTGTTTAACAGCAAATAGCTCAATTTCATGTTATTTTATGATGTAAGGAATTTTACTGGACCGTTCTTAAACATTACATCAGTAATTATTAGAGACTGAGTTTTTTTTTTTAAGTTCCTGTGAATTATTTTAATTATTATTTTTTTAATTGAGGCAAAATGATCCCTTTCATCTGGACACTGGCATCTGTGGTATAAATTACAGTCAGACTTTTACACGGTCCACATATGGCATCATCACACAAGATCAAATCTGCTCTGAAAAGTTTCATTTACGCATCGTGTTTGCTGAGAGCGTCTCGGGTTTTGTTCTGGATCTGCTCTAATTACAGCACCGTGATGTCAACAACACAAAAGGTCCAGAACAAACTGTCTGTATTTATTACAAAAAAAGGGAAAAAAAGATATTGTTATTCCACAGAACTGTGCCTCTGGCTATTCAGACTTCTATCCCTGTGCGCACACACACACGCACACACACACACACACACACACACACACACACACACACACACACACACACACACACACACACACACACACATACACACACACACACACACACACACAAGTGTTTGAATTCTGCGGCGCTCCCACTGGGCCGCACTCAGAAACATAGAAGTTAGAAGAGTAAGAGAACTTATATAGAAAATATTCTGTCAAGAATACGCAACATTGAGACAGAGAGAGAGAGAGAGAGAGAGAGAGAGAGAGAGAGAGAGAGAGCTAGAGAGAGAGAGAGAGAGAGAGAGAGAGAGAGACAGAGACAGAGAGAGGGCTAAAGAGAGAGACAGACAGAGAGAGGGCTAATGAGAGAGAGAGAGAGAGAGAGAGAGAGAGAGAGAGAGAGAGAAAGAGGGCTAGAGAGAGAGAGACACAGAGAGAGGGCTAAAAAGAGAGAGAGAGAGAAAGAGAGAGAGAGAGAGCGAGAGAGAGAGAGAGAGAGAGAGAGGGCTAAAGAGAGCGAGAGAGAGACAGGCAGACAGAGAGAGGGCTAAAGAGAGAGAGACAGAGAGACAGACAGAGAGGGCTAATGAGAGAGAGAGAAAGAGAGAGAGAGAGAGAGAGAGAGAGAGAGAGAGAGAGAGAGAGAGAGAGAGAGACAGACAGACAGACAGACAGAGAGAGAGGGCTAAAGAGAGAGAGAGAGAGACAGAGAGACAGACAGAGAGGGCTAATGAGAGAGAGAGAGAGAGAGAGAGAGAGAGAGACAGACAGACAGAGAGAGAGGGCTAAAGAGAGAGAGAGACAGACAGACAGAGAGAGAGGGCTAAAGAGAGAGAGAGACAGACAGACAGACAGACAGACAGAGAGAGAGGGCTAAAGAGAGAGAGAGACAGAGAGACAGACAGAGAGGGCTAATGAGAGAGAGAGAGAGAGAGAGAGAGAGAGAGAGAGAGAGAGAGAGACAGACAGACAGAGAGAGAGGGCTAAAGAGAGAGAGACAGACAGACAGACAGACAGACAGACAGAGAGAGAGGGCTAAAGAGAGAGAGAGAGAGAGAGACAGAGAGAGAGAGAGAGAGAGAGACAGACAGACAGAGAGAGGGCTAAAGAGAGAGAGAGACAGACAGACAGACAGACAGACAGAGAGAGAGGGCTAAAGAGAGAGAGAGAGAGAGAGAGAGAGACTAGCTTTATGCTAAACCTAAACATTCCCCTCAGACTAGCTTTAATCAAACATTTCTGTAAAAGTTCTGTTATGCTAAAGCTAAATATTCCCACCAGACAATGTTTTTATGCTAAAGCTAATTAAATAAAAAAATAATAAAACGAACAGTAAAGTTCCCATTAAGGTTAAAATAATGTTTCTGTCAGTTTTTGTCCGACTCTCTTTATATTAAAGTAACAGCTTTCTCTCACCCTGACTTTAAAGATTTCTGTCTTTCTGTCTTTTCCATGCCATTTGTAACCTTTTGTAAAATGAAAGGTTATTTGCTCACTCGTTAGCTAAAAGTGAATGTTTATGTCAGACTAGCCCTGCTTCTGTTAGTACTAATTGGTCAAAACTGCTGAAATGCTAACAGAGACAGGAATCCGCAGTGATGTCACTGTATGGATGTTGGAAATTAAATGTCATCCGAGTGTAAGTTTGTGCCCGGAAGAAAAAGCGGAACGTGGCTATTAAACTCGCCGCGAGTATTTTTTGACTCAAACAAAATGATGTCACAGCTCATGCATTTCTCTTCGGGTTTGGTTGCTAAAAAAAAGAAAATCTTGAGAACTGCTAATACGCTCTGCGCAGGATCACGATAATTGACTGTGACTTCATAAACTGAGGTAGTTCAGGAAGTGGTAAATTATAACCTGTGGGAGATGTTTGTTTCGGAACGCAAACATTTCGGTTAACACGTCACCCATGTGAACAAAAAAAGAAAATGGCCGCCTGCTAATGATGAATAAGTGCGGAGTGGAAATGGCTAAAGTAGCTTGTTTTGTAGAGAGCAGGGTGGAGCGCCTAGTGCGGCTTAAACCTCACACCCACACTTTACCACACATACAGACACAGAAAGAGAGAGAGAGAGAGAGAGAGAGAGGTGGAGAAAATGAAGGGAAGAAAAAACTAGAAAACTAACAAAACACACACGAGAGAAACACACACAGTAGCTCGCTCGGCAGCATCTGCATGTCAGGCAATAAATACATTTCCATTAGGCTGAGGTAAATATCTGTACTGTGTGTGTGTGTGTGTGTGTGTGTGTGTGTGTGTGTGTATGAATGAGAATGAATAAAAAAATTGCGAAAATGCGAAAATGGATTTGTGCCACACATGGCGTAAATATTATGTTGTGTAATTACATTTCTGGCTGTGTGTGTATTTGTTAAAAAAAAGAGAAAGGTCTAAAGCCTCAGTGTGTGTGTGTGTGTGTGTGTGTGTGTGTGTGTGTGTGTGTGTGTGTGTGTGTGTGTGTGTGTGTGATCGGCGCCCCTCCCCCTCTCCTCTCCTCTCAGTTCTCACCTCATTTCAAACTAAACGCCTCTAAATCAGGCAGGCATGTAACACGGTTTCATTTACACGCCGCTCTCACCCTCTCAAGGTTACTCGCCTGCAACACGCTTCCCCCTATAGTCAGCACATTAGCACACAAACACGCGCGCGCACACGCATCCATTACCATAATAACACGCAAATCCGTCTCGCACGGCCGACACAAAGCACGTATCCAGCCTCAGCCAGGCCCGCCATTAATTACACCACGTCTGAATGTAGAACGGGGTCCTTTAGATCTGCCGTAATAGCAAAATAACGGCCAATAAAGCGGCATGAGAGTGTGTGTGTGTACAGAAATGGAGTAATAACACGCCGCTACTATAAGCGAACGCTAATATTCATGATACACGACGGACTCGAAGGTTATTTACTCCGCTCACACTACTGAGGGAACTTCAGTCAGTACACAGACACCTTCTGTAATGTTAAACCCAGAAAACTTCCCTGAAACTCGCTTAATAAATAGTTTCTATTGAGTTACCGTTACGACAACTGTCCATACACTAGCATTAGACATTTCTTTCAAATTAGCTTAATCCATAACCAAATATTTCTCTCAGACCATCAATCTATTTACATTATAATATATTTTTATAAACTAGCGTTCCGCTAAAGGCAAATGTTTTTAAAGCCTTATTCCATAAATATATATATATTTTCTGACTAGCATTATGCTACAGGTAATCAAAGCTTTTCTTCAAATTTGATAAATGTTTGTTATAAAATTAACCTTATGCTAAATCAAAACATTTTTTCCAGGCACGTTTCTTAACAAGCTTATATTTCTAAACAAACTTGTGTTGAATATGAATTTTTGTCTAGTTTTATGCTAAAGGTAAACATTTCAGTCAGATTAGCCTCTCACTATTCTGGTTCTATTGTATTAGGTGTTTGCTAAAATAAAATATTTCAGTCTAGCATTTTTTGGACATACTAGCTTGTAAGAATGTTCCAATCAAAATCAACGCTAATCAAAAATGTTTTGAAGCTTTATGCTAAATGAAAACGTTTGTTAAACCGTTCCCTCAGAATGTGTGTAACGCGCTTCAGTAAATGTTTCAGTCAAACTAGCTTCGTAGTGAAACACAAGAGTTCTTCGACTAGCCTTCTGCCAGATTCTAAAGCTAAATTCTTTCTGGCTTTTGTACTTCTGAAGAAAGTCGCTCCTCTCATCCCTTTGAAGCAACACAGTCTCATCTTGTCTTTTTCCGAATCCCTCGCTTTTCTGCTAGAAAGAAGAAAGTAGCACACTGTAATGATGCTGACAGCAGCGCGAGTGCCAAGTCCAAATCACACTCCGGCAGTGAGCGCTGTGATCAGGCCCACGGGACCAGCGAGCGGGATGGAGGCATGACGGGATGACAAATGTTTGTGTGTGGAAGATAGAAGAAAAGAGAGATGGGAAAAAAGAGAGAGAGAGAGTTTGAGGGAAGGAGGGAGAGATTCTCTCCTATAGTGCATTTAAAGTATGTAGGATCCCCTATAGAAACCTCTCAGAGTATTCTGGCTTTTAGCTTCTCCAGAGGTGATGAAACATTTTGGGCTCGAGATGTGCAAGTGTGTGTGTGTGTGTGTGTGTGTGTGAGAGAGAGAGAGAGAGAGAGAGAGAGAGAGAGAGAGAGAGAGAAAGACAACATTTTGATGACAGAAGACAGTGGGAAAGAAAATCCAACAAAAAGAGAGTGAGGCAGAAAAAAACCCAGGAAAAATACAAAAATGAGGAGGATGCCACAGAATGAACAAGTGATAAAGAGAGAATAAAAAAAAAGAGAGAGAGAAAACACAGTGAATTGCAGGATCAGGTTAGTTATAATCCTACAATTAGCGTAACAGATATCTGAAGCTCAGTTCCCATCTCAGATTAGCCTCAGTGTGCCTCATCTCATCCACACAAAGATCTACAGAACAGAGAGAGAGAGAGAGAGAGAGAGAGAGAGAGAGAGACTCGATTTTACAGACCTGTTAAAGTCCATTTATGTTTTTTACGCACTCAGAGGTAGCTAGCCGGGCTTGTACTGACACCACAGGTGGATTTATATTAAATACACAAAGAATTGACAGTCACGATCAAATTAAGGACTTCTGAGATTAACATGATGCTAAAAACTATATCACCAAGATAACTTTTATGTTAAAGCCTTCAAATCTTCAGTCTTCTGAAAGAACTTTTATGCTAGCTGTAAACGTTTCTGTTAAATGAAAGGACATTTACACATAAGGTTTTGTCAGAACAAAGCTAGCGTTATGCTAAATTAATAAACGGATAATTAATTAATTAATTGATTGATTGATTGATAAAGTCTTGAAACATCCAGAAGTTTATGTCAATGTTAATGTTTTCCTTTAGCTAGCTTTATGATGAATCTTTGAACATTTTTCTCAAGCTAGCTGCGTGCTAATATTAAGCATTTTCCTCAGACACGCCTTAGGCTAGTTCTAAACATTTTTGTGACTTAACCCTATGGTAAAGGTGTTGTATATGTATGTTTATCTTTGACTAGCCACATAAACACTTGTGTGGAGCTCGTGGTACGCTGACGCTAGCCGATTGCCCCGCGCTGCCCTCAGCCTGATCCTTTTGTTCCAGCTTTCATTGTGAACTCCGGCGAGAGAAAGCGCTTCATTTGTACAGCTTGGACCAGCTTTTGTCTGAAGTGTGTTTCAGTCTGATTGAACTGTGATGGTAAAAGCTTCTCTCTCTCCTTCTCTCTGTTTTTCTCTTTCTTTTTTCTTCTCTCCATCCTATTATGGGTTCTTTGTCACAAGCCATGTGAGGGACAGAACCTCACAGAGCTCTTCCAGTTTTTTGTTTTGTTTTCTGTATGAAGAAACCCAGACTAGCATGAACTAGCGTGTCGGTTGACCTTCCTTCACGTTTCACCTTCACCTTTTCGCTCCAACATAAATTGGGGTTTCGTCTTGAAAATTTCAGCTTTAATTGCTGGAACGTAAACACACACCGCTCAGCACCTCCTCTCATCTCGGCTTGCTGACATTTGAACAGGTTTTCAAGCTGTTAACCTCCAGCTCTTTTTTTATTTTGTGAGAGCATAAACATTTCGGCATCAAAGCTAAAGGACCAAACACTCACAACAAGCGCTCTCCTAGAAGCTTCTATCAAGTGTCTCTCTCTCTCTCTCTCTCTCTCTCTCTCTCTCTCTCTCTCTCTCTCTCTCTCTGTGTATATGTGTGTGTATGTGTGTGTGTGTGAAGTGATTCCAGCGTTAATTAGAGTCTGTTTATGTTCTCAAAGTGCCGGGTCAATCCATACAATTCTGAGTGGCCTTTTAATCAAAAACGTGAAAGTTTAGTGAGGAGAATAACATTCTTGCATTAGAGAGAGAGAGAGAGAGAGAGAGAGAGAGAGAGAGAGAGAGAGAGAGAGAGAGTCCTTATCTTCTCATTAACATGCAAATACATTTAAACGATCCGACTGTTACGAACCGACGCCACCTGGTTTTATTTGCGTTGTTTAGTTTAATCCCTCACGCAAACAGTAATAAAACACACACACACACACACACACACACACACACACACACACACACAAGCACACACAAACACACAAGCACACAGTCACCTTTTACAAAGAATTACTAGTTGCACTCACAGTACAATAAATAAAACATTCATTAATTAACATCTTTAAGTCAGATTTAAACTAATATGTTTACAGCATAATATTAAAAATGTACTTAGTCAAATTTTTTCTAGCTTAATTTTTAAAAATGTTTATACTATAGATTATTCATCTCTGGTATAATGGATGAAAAAAAAAGTCCGATGATTTACCTGATACGATTTATGACTTATTTAGATGTTATTTTGAATTTCATTTGATTTGTTTGTTTAATCTGAGTGGTCTGTCATTTAGATTGTTATTAAATTATTCAAATTATTACCTGAATTTTTACCAGATTATCAGATTATTGTCAGAATATAACCAAATTATTTTCAATTTATCACCAAATTACAGTCAGAGTATTAACATTTTATTATGAAATTATCACCAGATTATTACTAGATTATTAACAGAGTATGTCCATATTATTCTTAGGTTATTAACGTTTTATTCCTAGATTATTATCAGGTTATTACCGTCCTATTACCAGATTATTATTAGTAGATTATTAATTTATATTCTTGTTTTCAGATTATTCTTGTTATAATGGCATTCTAGAAATACCATAAGTTTACTATCAGACTATACTGAGATTAACAGATTAATTTTTTATCAGATGATTATCAGATTATTATTAAATGGTTGTGCGTTGCTTATCTATCTCTATCATATAGTCTAAGATATACATTTATATTCAAGTTATGGCAATTTCATCATAAAAATCTCATCTTCGTCATTGTAAGATTATTTGAGGTTATTCTGAAATCATAAACAGATCATCATGAGATTATTAGGAGATTATTATCAGACTGTAATGAGGTTATTGTAATCAGATTGTTATAACAGTATAATCAAATTAATGTTAGATTTTTATCATTAATAGAATATAAACAAGTTATGATGAGATTATTTTTATTGGATTAATAACAGAGGTGGGTAGAGTATCCAAAATCTGTACTCAAGTAAAAGTACAAGTACTTATGGAAAATTTACTCAAGTAAGAGTAAAAGTAACAATCTTAATAGTTACTTGAGTAAGAGTAAAAAAGTATCCGATGAAAAAACTACTCAACTACTCGAGTAGTTAGTTACTAGTTACTTCTCATCGGATTGATATGAAGCAAAAACCCTGATTTACAAACTACTAGCTTTCACACACCTCTTATTAAAAGTCTCTTTATTCTGCTAATATAAAACACAGGTTGAAGTGTGTGTGTGTGTATATATATATGTGTGATTAATGGTTTAATGATGTTAATGAATGATGTGCTGGGCTCTTTCTAACCTGCTCTTCCTTTTAATATTCATTCACTTTATTCTTACATTTGTTCCATTTTATAAGTAAGTACATGTATTCTTTAGGTAGGGATAAAACAAAATATATAAACCGTTTTTATTTTGTATATGTTCTACACTTTAGTGAAAAAAAAACTTAGTCAAAATAAAACTTTATTGAGATGTCAGTATTTGCGTATAAATGCAAAACGTCTTACAGCATGCAACTCAATTTATTTTGTGGAACATGGATACGAAAATGCAGACATTTATAACGAACGTTTGTTCATGAACGTGTTGTTCACAGGATTGCACGAGAGCGTATATGAGGGAAAACAATCAGAGAGTGTGAATTGTAGTATTACGTTAAGGTCAAAGTGCCCATAGTTACCAAATTACCATCAAATAATTTGGCATAATTTTGACACTTACCGCTACGTGTTTTTTTTAGGTTGGAGCTGGAATTCTTGTAAGACGTCTGTTTGTTTTGGTGCACACAGAATGCATCGCATTATAAAACTATTATTTTTTACATCATGGAGTGAAAATATAGAATTAATTTGAGTTTGATAAAGCGCAAACGTCTTCTTCTGCTTCAGCCATCATCTTCCAACTAAAGGCGCGCTAAACTTCAGCGGGAGAAGCGCAGCATACTGTCGCGAAGCAGCCTCTCCAACATCTCGCGAGACTGTCATATAAACTAATTATTATTTATTAAATCTCATATTTATTACCATTTGAGTAACAGAGGAACGCCGCAGATTGTAGCGAAGTAAGAGTAAAGTTTTTCCACTAAAACTCTACATGAGTAAGAGTAAAAGTATACATCTTTAATTATACTTAAAAAGTACAAGTTACCCAAAAAACGTACTGAAGTAAATGTAACGAAGTAAATGTAATTGGTTACTACACACCTCTGGTTATTAACATGTTATTGTCACATTATAAAGGAATTATTCTTGGATTATGCTGAGATTAAGATTAGATTGAACTATTCACTTATTAATGATTAGAGTGACAGTGTTATCAGATTATAAACAGATTATTATCATTATAGTATATTATTATAAGATCATTGTGAGATTATCAGATTATCAGATTATTATTATTATTATTATTATTATTATTATTATTATTATTATTATTATTATTATTAATGGTGCTTGCAAAGCAACATTATTACTATCCTGCATTCTCTTCCGGACAAAACCTCGGCGCAGCTTTTGTCCCGCAGCTTTTGTCCTAGACCCATGAATGACGTGTCAAATCGACCGGCTCATTGAGGAGAGGTGTGCTATGACTTTTCTAAGCGATCCGAGTACCGGTACTTCAGGTACCGGGTCTCAAAGTGGCCTTTTTTCCCATAGACTCCCATTATAAACTTTGGAGGTTTATAACTCGGCAAGCTTTCGAACTATCTACACCAAACTCGACCAGCTCCTTTAGGGTGATACTCTGAACAAACTTTTAAATTGGTGTACCGACTGGCCTTCCGGTTGTGCCGCAGCCTCGCCCCCAAATATCCAAAATCAAAAGACTTTTTACAACATGGATGTGATGTCACGTGAAAATCAAAATTAGCACAACATGGACATGTGACATAAAAACACACAACAATGAGGGGAACTTGCTCACGGGTATTCTGATGACGTCACGTGTAGCCCCACCCCAAAATAAGCGAAATCAAAAAGTTAGCACAACATGGACATGTGACATATCAAAACAATCAGCACGATGAGGGGAACTCGCCACGTGCAAAGCACCATTCACATTTTCTTCAGGAAATGTACATTCTAGTTATCAGATTATTACTCTGCATGTGAATATAGACAATTTACAAAATCTTGCTCCTTCTTTTCTCTAAGCATTCTCTTGGCTGTTGTTGTTGTTGTTCTTTTGTAAATACAACAAATTTGTAGTCACTGAGTCAAACACACACACACACACACACATACACACACACACACACTGCTAAAAGTGGCCAGTCTAGCAGTGACCTAATTGGCCAGCAGCAATATAGGGAAGGAAAGCTTGGAGCTGATACAACGAGAAGAATGAGTGTGTGTGTGTGTGAGTGTGTGTGTGTGAGTGTGTGTGTGTGTGTGTGTAGCTGCAGACTGATGGTGAAATCAATAAGCCTGTTAGTTCTTCCATGAACTGGAGGTATAGAAAATGCACTTGTCTTTTCCAGAATGCTTTACGAGACTCGTTGAAGTCTCTCTCTCTCTCTCTCTCTCTCTCTCTCTCTCTCTCTCTCTCTCT
>NC_083465.1:29824458-29826958 GCF_030014155.1 Tachysurus vachellii
CTCTCTTCCTCTCTTCTTTCCTCTCCGAGCTTGTTTCCCGTCTTCTGTCGGTTTTGGACGCGAGACGAGACGAGGCCTGGTCGTGTTTGTAGAGAGAAAATCCCCTCATGTCTCTCCGATAAGTTTCTCTCACAACTTGTGTTTCTGTCCAAGTGTTTTGCAATGTTTCCATCAGCTACTTGTTGTGTTAAATATTCATAACACTTCATAACAAAGGCCGCAGGACTGCGCCAGTCCGAGCGCACGCACTTCTCTCTCCTCCGCCGATGTTCTGGTTCTGATTAGAAACATTGATTCGTTTCATTCGTTTCCTCTCAAGCGTTCTGTTTGTTTCAGTCTGACAGATCGCTTCCGACAAGATCGTCTGTGGCCTTTTACTGATAAAATAAAATAACAATTCTTCCTGATCTTTGTTTTTTTACATAATAATGAATAAATTTACATAATCTTTACATAATGACTCGAATGCATCACAGACAACAATATTAACACACAATTATGAGTAACAATTTTTAAACACTAATCTATTGTTTTATTAAGACAGATTATTTAAATAAAAAAAATAAACCAAATAATTAAACGTGTTTTTACCATAAATTAAAATATACAAAAAAAACTGTAAAAACAACACCAACATTACACCATCAACACCAACATCCACCAATCATCACCAGCATCACACCATCAAACACCACTAAAATACCATTAAACACCAACATTACACCATCAACACCAACATCCACCAATCATCACCAGCATTACACCATCAAACACCACTAAATATCATTAAAGACCAACAATACGACCTCCAACACCAACATCCACCAATCATCACCAGCATCACACCATCAAACACCAACATCCACCAATCATGACCAGCATTACACCATCAAACACCACTAAAATACCATTAAACACCAACAATACAACCTCAAACACCAACATCCACCAATCATCACCAGCATCACACCATCAAACACCAACATCCACCAATCATCACCAGCATTACACCATCAAACCCCACTAAAATAGCATTAAACACCAACATTACACCATCAACACCAACATCCACCAATCATCACCAGCATTACACCATCAAACACCACTAAAATACCATTAAACACCAACATTACACCATCAACACCAACATCCACCAATCATCACCAGCATTACACCATCAAACACCACTAAATATCATTAAAGACCAACAATACGACCTCCAACACCAACATCCACCAATCATCACCAGCATCACACCATCAAACACCAACATCCACCAATCATGACCAGCATTACACCATCAAACACCACTAAAATACCATTAAACACCAACAATACAACCTCAAACACCAACATCCACCAATCATCACCAGCATCACACCATCAAACACCAACATCCACCAATCATCACCAGCATTACACCATCAAACCCCACTAAAATAGCATTAAACACCAACATTACACCATCAACACCAACATCCACCAATCATCACCAGCATTACACCATCAAACACCACTAAAATACCATTAAACACCAACATTACACCATCAACACCAACATCCACCAATCATCACCAGCATTACACCATCAAACACCACTAAAATACCATTAAACACCAACAATACAACCTCAAACACCAACATCCACCAATCATCACCCGCATTACACCATCAAACACCACTAAAATACCATTAAACACCAACAATACGACCTCAAACACCAACATCCACCAATCATCACCAGCATTACACCATCAAACACCACTAAAATACCATTAAACACCAACATTACACCATCAACACCAACATCCACCAATCATCACCAGCATTACACCATCAAACACCACTAAAATACCATTAAACACCAACAATACAACCTCAAACACCAACATCCACCAATCATCACCAGCATCACACCATCAAACACCAACATCCACCAATCATCACCAGCATTACACCATCAAACACCACTAAAATACCATTAAACACCAACAATACGACCTCAAACACCAACATCCACCAATCATCACCAGCATCACACCATCAAACACCCAAAACAGTATTTTATCATAAACACCACCACTGGATAAGGTTTGTGTGGAGTAACTGCACTATAAGGATCATATAATGAGCTGTGTGTGTTTTATGAACCATCTAACTTGTTGTAAAACGTCCCACATGGTGTTTATATTTACAGTATCTAACAAACACTTAAAATCCTTATCCAGAGACACTTGAGGGCCTTGCTCAGGGGCCCAGGAGTGGCAGTGGAGGGATTTGATCTCATGTCCTTTCGATCCCTCGGTATAGTCTCACAGCTAAACCACTGAGCTACTCCTTCCCAAGACGTTTAGACAGATTAGTATTTGTGTACAATCCAGAAAGGTAACAGAACATTATTAAAGACGATCCGGAGCCGTGTTGTGGTTCTGTGAATACGTGTGAAGCAGCAGCTTGTCCAAACCCTCCCTCTGAAGAACCTGTGTTTATTGAGGCCAAT
>NC_083465.1:29831958-29834458 GCF_030014155.1 Tachysurus vachellii
TGAGCTGTAAGTTGTGTGACGTGTGTTGTGTGGATGTGAACATCAGGTCGGCTCCGTGTCTCATACCAGGATCGGTATCGATGCAGAATTTCTACCTTTAACCACAAATATCGATATAATGTTCTTTAAACCTTTTTGAAGCACAACGTAACACAATATATCACAAATTTCTGTTTAAATTCAGAAGCTGCTGAAGAAAAAAAGTCTTTCTTTGCTGAAGGAAACCCGACTGCATTAATTCACTTCATACTGCTTGAGAATTATCCTTATCTGTTGTGTGTATGTGTGTGTGTGTGTGTGTTTAGGTTTGATCTGATCTCCTGCTGTTGTGTCCTGAGCTTTCCTCAATACTCGCATTGAATCAAGTCTTATAATGTATTTGTTATTCTGACTCCGTGTGAATACCAGACAAAAAAAAAAAAAACGAAAAGAAGAAATTTTCCTTCTTTTTTTTTTTTTTTTAAAGCATCCGTACAAGTTTAAGTTCAGTTTTATTGTTGTCTTCACTCCAAGGCATTAAAATGTAATGAAATGCACACGGTCTGTCTGGCTGTGCCGTCGTTGGGAAAATAAAAATGAAAATGTCATTAAAGTTTTACGAAGTTAGATAAAAATATAGTGCGGGAAAATATGTGGAATACGTTAATAACAGAAAACAGTGACTTCATAAAAGAAGCTGCTTCCCCTGATTCATGCAGATTGTGATATATGAATGTAGTTCGGAGTCTTCGTGTTACACGCGTGCATGCAGAAAGATGGAGAATTCCTGCACGTGTGCTGTGTACTAATATACCTGCGAGTGTGCGTGCGCTCACGGAGCTCGAAATGTCCTCGAAGAGCTCATTAACAATGTGCATGTAATCCAGATGGAATTTATGCAGATGGAATTCCTACATGCACGTTTTCATGCATGTGTGCACAGGTTCCTGCATGCCTGTTACAGATAAAGTGCATGTGTGTGCATTAATGTTCAATTCAGTTCAATTCAAGTTTATTTGTACGGCGCTTTTTACAATAGACGTCGTCTCAGAGCAGCTTTACAGAACATAAACATAGAACAAAAGGTTAATATCGTCGCTGTTGGGCGGAAACCTCATATGTCCAAATTTGGTCAATTTCATATTTTTTCACATATCGATGCTATTGGTCAGTCCCCACGTGGGTCTGTTATTTTTACAAGTTATTAACCAATCTAAAGTCTTGAAAATAGCTTGAGCGCAAATCTCATAACTCCATTGGACACTTCAACTGTCCACCTCTTCCTCACTCCGTGGGAGAGCTTCACGTCATATTTCTCCTCAAGAAGAGTCGCAACGAATCAACACGTCTTCTGAGGTAAATGTCTTCAAAACATTGGGCTCAAAGAAAAAAAAATCTTGACCCCCGCTAGTTCTGGTGCTCGTCTGAGGACAGGAATTTAGCTCAAGACAATCCACTGTAACGCGGACTAAACCCTGTGCACTGCAGATAAGGTACGGCGTTTTTTTAATTTCCTGAAAAATAGCGGTTTTGGAGATACGAGGATTCCGTCTGACAGCGACGATATAAAGAATAATATAAAGATTAATATAATACAAAATACAAGATTAATATTAGATATATTTAAATGTGTTTGTATTTATCCCCAATGAACAAATCTGAGGTGACTCAGGTGACTGTGGGGAGGAAAAACTCCCTTAGATGGTAAAGGAAGGAACCTTGAGAGGAACCAGACTCAAAGGGGAACCTCATCCTCATCTGGGTGACACTGGGGGTGTGATTATAAATATACAGTCTGATAAATGTTGTGTTGATGTAAAAGATCACATGGAGTTCACATCTCCTCTTTAGTATCACAGAGTCTGACTGGAGCTGGTAGATCTGTAGATGTCTCAGGATTCTCACAGAGTCGCCCTCGTCTCAGTGGAGGTCCAAAAAAACTGAGTCCCCGAGTCCACGATCTGTTCATGCTTTGTAGCTAAACACAGGTCAAAGAACAGTATCATGTGCTGCTGCATGACACCACCGGTGTCCTTAATAACCACAAGTCTGGTCTTATTCATGTCTTATTACCTCTTATTCATCCGTAATGATGCCTGACTCACACCTCGAGTTCTGGACATAGTATATAGATTCCATCTGGACGTGTGAACTACATTAACCCAGTAACTCGCTCCAGCATCGTTGAGTTTCATCCATGTGTGTGTGTGTGTGTTTAGGTTTGATCTGATCTCCTGCTGGTACACGCTGAGCCTTTCTGCATTGAATAAAGTCTCATATTGTTGCATTCAGAATTTCAGCACAGCATGAAGCCTCAGAGAGAATGCAAACGAGTTTATGGCGGCGTCTCGTCTCCGAGGCGGTAAAATAAACCTCACGGGATTGTATAGCTACATCCAGTCACTACGTCTCCCTGAAGGTCCTTCTCACCTTTGCTGAGAAGTTGTTCATCATGAACGTTGTTGTTACTTCCTGTTTCAGGCTGGATGACGCCGGTGAGACGCCGGTGAGACGCCGGTGA